>NC_058080.1:759409255-759709255 GCF_014858855.1 Bufo gargarizans | reverse complement strand
GAGAGTATTGGCTACCCCAAAATGGGAACTTTTCCCTGTCTAAATTGTGTACACTGTCCCAGAGTAATTAAGGGTACACATTTCACACACCCACAATCGGGTGAACGTATACCCATCAAAGGCTTTTTCACATGTGATAGCCGTTTCGTTGTGTACATTTTGAAGTGCCCTTGTGGTCTATTGTACGTGGGGGAAACTTCCACAAGGAAGAAAGATAGATTAAGCAATCACAAATCCACCATTAGAAAGCAAAATTTATTATTTCCCGTACCATTTCATTTCCACAAACATAGACACACAGTGGCACAGTTGCGTTATCAGATTATTGAAAGTGTACCCCTCCCACGGCGAGGTGGAGATATAAATAAATTACTGCTTAAAAGGGAGGCGTATTGGATACACAGACTACAAACGATTGAGCCCCATGGACTCAATCGTGAATACAACGTACAAAGCTTCCTTTGATAGATCACCTGACTAAAAATATAATTTCCTTTTTTTCTTGATAAAAATTCCCCCAAAAACTTGTGGGGAAAAAAAATAAAAAAAATTGAAAAGATTTTTTTTTTAAAACAAGAAAAAAAAAATATAATTCTTATATTTTTTATAGCAGACCTAAGGAAAAGGAGAACACAATAAGGAAGGAAACACTAATATTCATTGAATTCAAAGAAATGCTACTATAAAGCGCGTTTTCATTTTGTTCATATGTTTTGATTTAACACTTGGTGGGAGTGGTCTTTTGTGTGATGTAATTTCCCTGTGTTTGGGTGGTCTATTTAAACATGAAATTTTTCTTGTATAATGATAAGTCTGATGAACGTGCGGTAGCACTGAAACGCGTCACTTATTTCCTGTATATGTGACTGAATAAATACAAGATTGATCTACAGCGAGTGCCGGTCTTCTTTGCAATATTACATTGGGGACGCTATCCCACAGACTCGTGCACCGCGACTTCAAACAGCAGTGCCGACCTATATATACAGTACATACCAAAAGTTTGGACACACCTTCTCATTCAAAGAGTTTTCTTTATTTTCATGACAAAAAAATTGCAGATTCAAGAAAATGCCAAGAGTGTGCAAAGCAGTAATCAAAGCAAAAGGTAGCTACTTTGAAGAACCTAGAAAATAATATATTTTCTGTTGTTTCACACTTGTTTGTTATGTATATAATTCCACATGTGTTAATTCATAGTTTTGATGCCTTCATAGTCATGAAAATAAAGAAAACTCTTTGAATGAGGTGTGTCCAAACTTTTGGTCTGTACTGTATATATATATATATATATATATATATATATATATACACAGTGGGATGCGAAAGTTTGGGCAACCTTGTTAATCGTCACGATTTTCCTGTATAAATCGTTGGCTGTTACAATACAAAATGTCAGTTAAATATATCATATAGGAGACACACACAGTGATATCTGAGAAGTGAAATGAAGTTTATTGGATTTACAGAAAGTGTGCTATAATTGTTTAAACAAAATTAGGCAGGTGCATAAATTTGGGCACCACAAAAAATAAATGAAATCAATATTTAGTAGATCCTCCTTTTGCAGAAATTACAGCCTCTAAACGCTTCCTGTAGGTTCCAATGAGAGTCTGGATTCTGGTTGAAGGTATTTTGGACCATTCCTCTTTACAAAACATCTTTAGTTCATTCAGGTTTGATGGCTTCCGAGCATGGACAGCTCTCTTTAAGTCACACCACAGATTTACAATTATATTCAGGTCTGGGGACTGAGAGGGCCATTCCAGAACGTTGTACTTGTTCCTCTGCATAAATGACTTAGTGGATTTTGAGCAGTGTTTAGGGTCGTTGTCTTGTTGAAAGATCCAGACCCGGCACAGCTTCAGCTTTGTCACTGAATCCTGGACATTGGTCTCCAGAATCTGTTGATACTGAGTGAAATCCATGTGTCCCTCCACTTTGACAAGATTCCCAGTCCCTGCACTGGCCACACAGCCCCACAGCATGATGGAACCACCACCATATTTTACTGTAGGTAGCAGGTGTTTTTCTCGGAATGCTGTGTTCTTTTTCCTCCATGCATAATGCCCCTTGTTGTGGCCAAATAACTCAATTTTAGTTTCATCAGTCCACAGCACCTTATTCCAAAATGAAGCTGGCTTGTCCAAATGTGCTTTTGCCCATCTCAAGCAGCACTTTTTGTGCTGTGGGCGGAGAAAAGGCTTCCTCTACATCACTCTCGCATACAGCATCTCCTTGTGTAAAGTGCGCCGAATAGTTGAACGATGCACAGTGACTCTATCTGCAGCAAGATGATGTTGTAGGTCTTTGGTGCTGGTCTGTGGGTTGACTCTGACTGTTCTCACCATTCGTCGCTTCTGTCTATCCGAGATTTTTCTTGGTCTGCCACTTCGAGCCTTAACTTGAACTGAGCCTGTGGTCTTCCATTTCCTCAATATGTTCCTAACTGTGGAAACAGACGGCTGAAATCTCTGAGACAGCTTTCTGTATCCTTCCCCTAAACCATGATGGTGAACAATCTTTGTCTTCAGGTCATTTGAGAGTTGTTTTGAGACCCCCATGTTGCTACTCTTCAGAGAAAATTAAAAGAGGAGGGAAACTTGCAATTGACCCCCTTAAATACTCTTTCTCATAATTGGATTCAACTGTGTATGTAGGTCAGGGGTCACTGAGCTTACCAAGCCAATTTGAGTTCCAATAATTAGTTCTAAAGGTTTTGGAATCAATAAAATGACAACAACAACAGTGACCACATGTCTGCACCTGCCTAATTTTGTTTAAACAATTATAGCGCACGTTCTGTAAATCCAATAAACTTAATTTCACTTCTCAAATATCACTGTGTGCGTCTCCTATATGATATATTTAACTGACTTTTTTTTATCATAACAACCAATGATTTATACAGGAAAATCATGACGATTAACAAGGCTGCCCAAACTTTCGCATCCCACTGTATATATATATACTACTCTCAAAAAGTTAGAATAGTGTATATTTGGCTTTCAGGAGAAATTTATGGAAAACATAAAAAGTTCCGGTTACAGTGATATTATACCAGGAAAGTCGGGTATTTAAGTAGAAACAGTAATGGTGATTTCCTTATCTCAAAGAATTTCTTGAAACAAAAGCGGACCCCAGTGCTGGGTATACCCCACCAATTGTCAGTGTCTCAATAACTTGTCATGTGGCCTTGAGCATCAATCACAGCTTGACAACGATGTCTCCTTCTGTTCACAAGGCAACTTATTGTCTGCTGAAGCATGGCATCCAACTGTTCTTGAAGGGTGGCCCGCAGGTCATTGAGATTCTGGGGTACAGAGTTCTGAGCCTCTACACAGCGACTCAGCTGATTCCATAGGTTTTCAATGGGATTCAGGTCTGGAGAAAGTGCAGGCCACTCCATTTGAGGTCCCCCAGTCTCCAGCAGCCGTTCCCTAATGATGCGACCTCAATGGACTGGAGCATTATCCTCCATGAAGATGACATTAGGCCTGTGTTGTTCCTGCAGAAGCACAATGACTGGATTAATGATGTTATTCAAGTAGAATGGGCTTGTCACTGTACCATTCACAAAGTGTAGGACAGTTTTGTATTGACTAGACACACCTGCCCACACTGTAACACCACCACCGTCAAAGGTTCTTCTGGTGACAACAGTGGCGCATAGCGTTCTCCTTGACGTCTGAAACATCGCTGGTGGCCATCATTTCTGCTCAGCATGAATCGAATTTCATCAGTGAACAGCACCAATGCCCTCTGGTCCCTGGTCCAGAGTAGATGCTCCCTGGTCCATGCAAGATGATGACGCCTGTGCCTGGTGGTGTGGTCAGGTACCCTTGCAGGTCATCTAGCACGCAGACTGCGCTGATGTGAATGGTTTTGAATGATCTGCCTTGACACTTGGGTGCCTCTCACCTCCCTTAAATGTGCCTGCAGTTGGGCGGCATTCATCATTCGGTTCCGCAGGGCATTGTTCACAATAAAGCGGTCATTAGTGTGGGATGTGGCCAAAAGATGTCCACTTCTCTGCCTTTCTGTGACTCTTCCAGTCTCTCTGTATCTCTGATACAACCTACTTATGACACTCTGTGACATTCTGAGCTCAGTGACCACTTCTGTCTGAGAACATCCTGCTTTAAGCCTCGCAGTGGCGAGGTACTGTTCATCAATTGCCTTGGAAAATGTCTTTCTCCTGTTCAGCCTGCTGGGTTACCCTGGCTACCACCAAATCTTGAATATCTGCCTTCAGCATATCACGCCTATGCCGACGTCTTCGATAAGAAGGAGGCTGAGACGTTACCTCCACACAGGCCCTATGATTGTCCTATTGACCTGGTTCCTGACCTCCCCGTGGTCGTATTTATCCCCTGTCGCCAGCAGAGACACAAGCCATGTCTGATTATATTAAAGAAAATCTTGATAGAGGATTTATCCGGAAATCATCTTCTCCGGCTGGTGCTGGCTCGTGATGAGCGGGAGGTGCCATATTCAATTTCGCAATATTTCACGAATATTCGATTGAATATTCGTCTTATATTCGTTGAAATCGAATATTCGTCATTATTCTATTTACTGCAAATAATATAATTTAATTATTCGCGTATTGCGATTTTCTTTTAACTGTATAAGGCAACTTTCCTTTCCTATTGGTTGGCTATTTAGAATATACGCATTTTTTTTTCCAATCTATACAGTTGTTCGCATACTCCTCCCCGACAAGCGCCCCCGTCACCATGGGAACGCCTGTGGGTTAGAATATACCATCGGATCTGAGTTTTCACGATCTCAGGGAAAACTCAGATCTGATGGTATTTTCTAACCCACAGGTGTTTCCATGGTGACGGGGACGCTTGTCGAAGAGTAGTATGCGAACGACCGTACCGATTGGAAAAAAAAAGACGAATATTCTAAATAACGAATATATTCCCAATATTGCTATATATTAGGTTTTTTTAGAATATTGGTCATTTTATTTTCCATATAAAAAAACATGATTCCTTCCTGCTTAAGTTGCTTGTTGGCCAATGACTCATTGACCCACAAGAAAGAAGCAGGGAGGAATCATGTTTTCAGATGTTAAAAAATGACGAATATTCGATATAGCGAACATATAGCACTATATTCGTAATGTTTGCGAATTTGAGAAGTTGCGATATTCGCGATTAATATTCGCTATTTGAATATTCGCGCTCAACACTAGTGCTGGCTTCTTCTTTGTGAAGAAAAAAGACGGTTCTCTCCGGCGAAGCATCGATTATAGGGGTCTAAATAAGATCACAGTCAAGAACAAATACCCTCTTCCCCTTATTCCAGAGTTGTTAGACCATTTTAGAAGGGCCAAGATCTTCTCCAAATTAGATCTGCATGAGGCCTACAACTTGATCCGAATTCATCAAGGGGATGAATGAAAGACCGCCTTTAACACCTGTGACGGTCACTATGAATATCTAGTGATGCCGTTCGGGCTAAGCAATGCCCCAGCGGTATTTCAAGAATTCGTCCATGATATCCTCAGAGACTTACTCTATTCCAGTGTTGTGGTCTATCTTGACGATATTCTAATCTTGTCTCCGGATTTGTCTACCCACCGGAGGAAGGTTCGTCTGGTTCTTCAAAGGCTAAGAGAGAATAATCTGTACACCAAATTTGAAAAATGTATCTTCGAACAATCCTCGCTTCCATTTCTGGGGTACATAATATCTGATACTGGCCTGCAGATGGATCCTGAGAAGCTGTCCGTGATTTTGAAGTGGCCTCGTTATTCTGGTTTAAAGGCAATTCAACGTTTCCCGGGGTTCGCCAACTACTACTACCAGTTTGTGCCACACTTCTCTTCTTTGACAGCTCCCATCTCAGCCTTGAAGCGCAAAGGGGCAAATCTCAAAAGTTGGACTGCTGAGGCTTAATCAGCCCTTCAAGCCTTGAAGCAGGCCTTCTCTAAGGCTCCAGTATTCCATCGTCCTATTGCCAGAAAGCAATTTTTTCTGGAGGTGGATGCATCGTCTATTGGAGCTGGGGCGGTGCTTTCACAAAAGTCTCCCTCAAGAGACCTTTGTTGCAGAGTCTCTCAGAAAGCAGGTCTTACTATGGGGTCATTCATCTAAAGTGGTGGGTCATGCCGGTCAGCGAAAGACCTTTAGGTTCATTGCGCAGCGGTACTGGTGGCCGTCCATGCGATAAGACATCCAAGAATTTGTTGCTGCTTGCCTGTCCTGTGCACAAAATAAGACTTCCAAACAACGCCCAGCTGGCCTTCTGCTTCTTGTTCCTGAGGTTCCCTGGCAACAAATAGCCATGGACTTTATTAGGGATCTACCCACTTCCTCTGGTTGTTCTGTGATTTGGGTAGTGGTAGACCGCTTCTCTAAAATGGAGCATTTCCTTCCTCTGCCTGGACTCCCTTCTGCTCCCCAACTGGCCAAGAAATTTATTGAGCGCATTTTCCATCTCCATGGCTTCCCAGAAAATAGTGAACATGAATGCCTCTCTTCTTCTAAAATTAAGGCCAGGCTTCAGGAGAGGGGATGTAAGGGTGGGGGGGGTTACTCTTAGCCCAGCGGTCTGTGCCGGCGCTGCTGCCCCTACCCGCGGGCACGGCTCCCTCTTTCCCTCCTGCTGCCATGTTGACAAGTGCTGGCAGCTTAACTGTTGTATCTGTGCTCCATGCCAGAGTTTACTTTCTGCTGGAGACCTGTAGTGTTGTTAGGGCTTGTATGGGTGTGTGTCTCCTCACTTGTGAGGCAGCACGTACAAGCCCTCTGTCTCACCAGCCTATGGCTCGATTGCAGGAAGTATGTAAAGGCGCATCCTACCCCAGGAAGATGCCTAAGCAACTCATGGTCACTAACTTGTCTAGTTCTGCTTTGCTGTGTACCAGACCCTGCTTTTGGAACTATCGGATTTTGTCTGTTTGCCACCTGCCTCTGACTTCGTTTACAGACCTTGCTTATTTGCCGCCTACCTCTGACCTTGGACTTCGTTTAAAGACCTTGCTTGATCGCTGCCTGCCCTGATCCTGGACTTCCTAACCACGTACTTAACCTCGGTGCTTGCACCGGTATATCTGACCCCCCTCTCTAAAAGACAACTTTTCCAATTTTTTTATACAAAGTTGTCATTTGACAGAGATATTTATCTCACCCAGCATGGGTATATGTAAAAAGACACCCCAAAACACATAGCCCTACTTCTTCTGAGTACGGCGATACCACATGTGTGACACTTTTTTGCAGCCTAGGTGGGCAAAGGGGCACACATTCTAAAGAGCACCTTTAGGATTTCACAGGGCATTTTTAACACATTTGGATTTCAAACTACTTCTCACGCATTAGGGCCCCTAAAATGCCAGGGCAGTATAAATACCTCACAAGTGACCCCATTTTGGAAAGAAGACACCCCAAGGTATTCCGTGAGGGGCATGACGAGTTCCTAGAATATATTTTTTTTTTTGCACAAGTTAGCATAAAATGATGATTTATTTTTTTCTTACAAAGTCTCATATTCCACAAACTTGTGACAAAAAATAAAAACTTCCATGAACTCACTATGCCCATCACGAAATACCATGGGGTGTCTTCTTTTCAAAATGGGGTCACTTGTGTGGTAGTTATACTGCCCTGGCATTTTAGGGGCCCTAATGCGTGAGAAGTAGTTTGAAATCCAAATGTGTTAAAAATGCCCTGTAAAATCCGAAAGGTGCTCTTTAGAATTTGGGCCCCTTTGCCCACCTAGGCTGCAAAAAAGTGTCACACATGTGGTATCGCCGTACTCAGGAGAAGTAGGGCTATGTGTTTTGGGGTGTATTTTTACATATACCCATGCTGGATGAGAGAAATATCTCTCTAAAAGTCAACTTTTCCCATTTTTTTATACAAAGTTGTCATAGAGTGCAGAGAAAAAAGGGGGTCAGTCAGCACATCCCAAAGCGCAGGGGCACGTTGCTATGGCTGAGAACAAGACTGTTAAACAAAACAAGGAATGCAACAGCTCACTGCAAACCAAATAAAGTACAAAATTGCATCATAATATCAAATACTGAACTAATAAGTTAGAGATATTTGGCAAATCGTTTTGTACAAAATTATTTGAGCCCGTCTGCCGACCGTCAAGGCAATCTCTAGTTGTCATAGAGAGATATTTCTCTCACCCAGCATGGGTATATGTAAAAAGACACCCCAAAACACATTGCCCTACTTCTTCTGAGTACAGCGATACCACATGTGTGACACTTTTTTGCAGCCTAGGTGCGCAAAGAGGCCCCATTTTTAGACATTTGGATTCCAGACTTCTTCTCACGCTTTAGGGCCCCTAAAATGCCAGGGCAGTATAAATACCCCACATGTGACCGCATTTTGGAAAGAAGACACCCCAAGGTATTTCGTGAGGGGCATGGCGAGTTCATAGAAGTTTTTTTTTTTAGGCACAAGTTAGCGGAAATTTTTTATTTTATTTTTTTCTCACAAAGTCTCCCTTTCCGCTAACTTGTGACAAAAAGTTCAATCTTTCATGGACTCAATATGCCACTCAGCGAATACCCTGGGGTGTCTTCTTTCTGAAATGGGGTCACATGTGGGGTAGTTATACTGCCCTGGCATTTTAGGGGCCCTAAAGCGTGAGAAGAAGTCTGGAATATAAATGTCTAAAAAAATTTACGCATTTGGATTCCGTGAGAAGTATTGTGAGTTCATGTGAGATTTTATTTTTTGTCACAAGTTAGTGGAATATGAGACTTTGTAAGAAAAAAACAAAAAAAGAAATTCCGCTAACTTGTGCCAAAAAATCTTCTATGAACTCGCCATGCCCCTCAAAAGTGATCTTTTTATAGCGCCGCAGCGATTTTACAGTGTTTTTGCAGTGATCAGAAAAAAAAAATTCTGCCACTGCGGTGGGGCGGACTGAACGCAAGTGTGCGCACAAGATCAGGCCTGATCAGGCGAACACTGCATTTTTTGTAGAGCCTATACAACATGTCCCTATTCTTGTCTGCAATTGCGGACAAGAAAAGGCATTTTCTATATAGTTCTGGCAATGTGCGGATATGCAAAATGTGGAAAGCACATTGCCGGTGTCCGTGTTTTGAGCATCCGCGGTGTCCGTGTTTTGCGGATCCACAAAACACATACGGACGTCTGAATGGAGCCTTACAAAGGGGTGATCAATGACAAGGGGGTGATCAGGGAGTCCATATGGGGTGATCACCACCCTGTCATTGATCACCCCCTGTAAGGCTCCATTCAGACGTCCGTATGTGTTTTGCAGATCCGCGGTGTCCCTGTTTTGCGGATCCGCAAAACACATACGGACGTCTGAATGGATCCTTACAGGGGGGTGATCAATGACAGGGGGGTGATCACCCCATATAGACTCTCTGATCACCCCCCTGTCATTGATCACCCCCCTGTAAGGCTCCATTCAGACGTCCGTATGTGCTCTACGGATCCACGGATCCGCAAAACACATACGGACCTCTGAATGGAGCCTTACAGGGGGGTGATCAATGACAGGGGGGTGATCAGGGAGTCTATATGGGGTGATCACCCCCCTGTAAGGCTCCATTCAGACGATCCGCAAAACACGGACACAGTGGATCCGCAAAATACATACAGATGTCTGAATGGAGCCTTACAGGGGGCTGATCAATGACAGGGGGGTGATCAGGGAGTCTATATGGGGGTGATCTGGGGGTTAATAAGTGACAGGGGGGGGTGTAGTGTAGTGGTGTTTGGTGCTACTTTACAGAGCTGCCAGTGTCCTCTGGTGGTCGATCCAAGCAAAAGGGACCACCAGAGGACCAGGTAGCAGGTATATTAGATGCTGTTATCAAAACAGCGTCTAATATACCTTTTAGGGGTTAAAAAAAATTGCATCTACAGCCTGCCAGCGAATGATCGCCGCTGGCAGGCTGTAGATCCACTCGTTTACCTGCAGTTCCTGTGAACGCGTGCGCCTGTGTGCGCACATTCACGGGAAATCGCGCGTCTCGCGAAATGACGTGTCGGTGCGTCCAGGAGGAATAACAGGGCCGCCGCCAGGTTAAACCTTAAGGACCAGGCCATTTTTTGCAAATCTGACCAGTGTCAATTTAAGTGCTGATAACTTTAAAACACTTTGACTTATCCAGGCCATTCTGAGATTGTTTTTTCATCACATATTGTACTTCATGACACTGGTAAAATGAAGTAAAAAAAAAAAACATTTTTATTTATAAAAAAATACCAAATTTACCAAAACATTTAAAAAAATTGCAAATTTCTAAGTTTCAATTTCTCTACTTCTATAATACATAGTAATACCTCCAAAAATAGTTATTACTTTACATTCCCCATATGTCTACTTCATGTTTGGATCATTTTGGGAATGATATTTTATTTTTTTGGGGCTGTTACAAGGCTTAGAAGTTTAGAAGTAAATCTTGAAATTTTTCCGAAATTTTCTAAAACCCAATTTTTAGGGTCCAGTTCAGGTCTGAAGTCACTTTGCGAGGCTTACATAATAGAAACCACCCAAAAATGACCCCATTCTATAAACTACACCCTCAAGGTATTCAAAACTGATTTTACAAACTTTGTTAACCCTTTCGGTGTTCCACAAGAATTAATGGAAAATAGAGATACATTGTCAAAATATTACTATTTTGGCAGATTTTCCATTTTAATAATTTTTTTCCGGTTACAAATCAAGGGTTAACAGCCAAACCAAACTCAATATTTATAGCCCTGATTCTGTAGTTTAAAGAAACACCCCATATGTGGTCGTAAACCGCTGTACGGGCACACGGCAGGGCGCAGAAGGAAAGGAATGCCATACGGTTTTTGGAAGGCAGGTTTTGCTGGACTGTTTTTTTTGACACCATGTCCCATTTGAAGCCCCCCTGATGCACCCCTAGAGTAGAAACTCCATAAAAGTGACCCAAGCTAAGAAACTACACCCCTTAAGGTATTCAAAACAGATTTTACAAACGTCGTTAACCCTTTAGGTGTTCCACAAGAGTTATTGGCAAATGGAGATGAAATTTCAATTTTTTGGCAAATTTTCAATTTTAATCAATTTTTTCCAGTAACAAATCAAGGGTTAACAGCCAAACCAAACTCAATATTTATAGCCCTGATTCTGTAGTTTACAGAAACACCCCATATGTGGTCGTAAACCGCTGTACGGGCACACGGCAGGGCGCAGAAGGAAAGGAATGCCATACGGTTTTTGGAAGGCAGGTTTTGCTGGACTGTTTTTTTTGACACCATGTCCCATTTGAAGCCCCCCTGATGCACCCCTAGAGTAGAAACTCCATAAAAGTGACCCCATCTAAGAAACTACACCCCTTAAGGTATTCAAAACAGATTTTACAAACGTCGTTAACCCTTTAGGTGTTCCACAAGAGTTATTGGCAAATGGAGATGAAATTTCAATTTTTTGGCAAATTTTCCATTTTAATCCATTTTTTCCAGTAACAAAGCAAGGGTTAACAGCCAAACAAAACTCCATATTTATAGCCCCGATTCTGTAGTTTACAGAAACACCCCATATGTGGTCGTAAACCGCTGTACGGGCACACAGCAGGGCAAAGAAGGAAAGGAATGCCATACGGTTTTTGGAAGGCAGATTTTGCTGGACTGGTTTTTTTTGACACCATGTCCCATTTGAAGCCCCCCTGATGCACCCCTAGAGTAGAAACTCCCAAAAAGTGACCCCATTTTAGAAACTACGGGATAGGGTGGCAGTATTGTTGGTACTAGTTTAGGGTACATATGATTTGTGGTTGCTCTATATTACACTTTTTGTGAGGCAAGATAACAGGAAATAGCTGTTTTGGCCCCGTTTTTATTTTTTGCTTTTTAAAACATTCATCTGACAGGTTAGATCATGTGATATTTTTATAGACCAGGTTGTCACGGATGCGGCGATACCTAATATGTATACTTCTTTTTTATTTATGTAAGTTTTACACAATGATTTCATTTTTGAAGCAAAAAAATCATGTTTTAGTGTTTCCATAGTCTGAGAGCCATAATTTTTTCAGTTTTTGGGCGATTACCTTGGGTAGGGTATGATTTTTGCAGGATGAAATGACGGTTTTATTGGCACTATTTTGGGGTGCGTGTGACTTTTTGATCGCTTGCTATTACACTTTTTGTGATGTAAGGTGACAAAAAATGGTTTATTTAGCACAGTTTTTAAAATATATATTTTTTTTATAATTGTATATTTATTAAAGAGTGAAGAAATGACAAAGCATATCCACAACAGATCTATGCACACTAGTACAAAGTAAGAGGTATAACATGCGAAGCACCGAATTCACAGTAACTTAGGCAGTAATAACAGTCAGTATTATTCTACAATAGAAAGAGGAATGTCAATCATTAATATGACAATAAAGTGCACAGAAGAAAAATAAACTGTGTCTGTCTTTAATTAGTCCATTATAGGACCACCGAATAACAACGAAACAAGACAAACGACAAGAACAAAGACCCAAAAGGGAGGAGGGGGGATACACTATTCTCAGCAGCTCTCTAAGGATGTCTCGTAGCCCAGTAAACGTCCCAGGGATCCCATATGGCATTGAAGAGAGCAATTTTGTCCTGAAACATAGCTGTAGAGTATTCCAGGGTTCGGACTTCCGTCACCCTAGCATACAAATCAGAAACCCTTGGTGGTTCGGGGCTTTTCCAACATCGAGGTATTAGACAACGGGTTGCTGTAAGTATCATTAGTAGCAACTTAAGTGAGTGTTTTTTAACTTGACAAGGTACCACATTGAGCAGGAAGGACATAGGGTCAGGCTGGATCTCCACTGCAAAAATGTCACTTAGAAGGGTGCCCACTCCAGTAGGGGCGTATCTTGGGACAGTCCCAATAGTGTACCCCTATGTAACCCGCACCTCCAGCACTCACTCGGAACTACCGGATTCATTCTATGAAGGAGGTCAGGAGTGTGATACCAATGCATCAAAATTTTATACTGGTTCTCCTGATGCAGTACCGCCATTGAGGATTTCGCTGCCCTCCTCCATATAAGGTGCCACAGTGTGTCCGGTAGAGTCATCCCCAGATATTCCTCCCATCGAACCATGTAGGAGTGCTGTTGGACCCGATCAGGAAAGGGGGTCAGTAATATGGAATAGATTTCAGAAATCAAACCTTTCGTGTGTACCCCTTCCCTACAAAGGCGTTCATAGGCAGTCGGGAGAGAGACTGTAACCCCTGAGAAAATGGACCGGGCAAAGAGACTGATTTGGATATGAAAGTAATTGGAGGAGGGGGGCGGGGGGGAGATCATATTTAGTCTGGAAGGTCCCTAGTGAAGGGGTCTACAATATCTACAAACCTAAACACCCCTCGTTGGAACCATGGTCTCGTCGTGGATGCAGTAAGACTAGCGGGGAGGTTAGGGTGATATAGAAAGGAGGTCATGGCGGAGTGGGTAGACACTAGAGGGAACCGACCACTACATAGCTGCTGGATCTAGTGCAGGCCATGGGTCCTAAAAGATCCCTATTTGGCAGGGCGCCATTAAATCCTGACCATAGCATAGAGTTGGGATGAATCGGGCTAGCCAGAGTCTTTCTATCTGGACCCAGACTGAGTACGGGTGCAGAGAAGCCCAGGCCGTGACATAGCGTAATTGGGCTGCCCAATAATATTTGGACAGATCCGGTACCCCTAACCCACCCTGGTGCTTACTTGATAGGAGGACTGACCTTGGGATTCTATGACGTTTCCCCGCCCATATGAATCTAAAGAGCTGAGATTGGGTGGATCTCAGGTCCCTAAGGGGAACTTCAATCGGAAGAGTTTCAAAGAGGTATAGTAGCTTGGGCAAAATTGTCATTTTAGTCGCAGCAATGTGTCCCAGGAGAGATATCGGGAGAGAGTGTCACTTATCCAGTAGACCCCTGATTTCTGCGTACATGCGTAGGAAGTTGGCTTTATAAAGATCCCCATATCGGGGCGTAAGATCAACACCCAGGTATCGCAAGGAATCCCTCTTTCATTGGAACGGGAAGTTCATCTTAAGAGAGTTCAGGACCGCCTGAGGAACATTGAGGGGGAGAGCCTCAGTTTTATGGGTGTTGACCTTATACCCCGAGAGCCGACCGAATTCCTGTAAAATGGAGTGGAGATTTGGTAGGGAAACATGAAGTTTGGTGAGTGTAAGGAGGATGTCGTCCGCGTACAGAGACAATTTGAATTCCTTGTCCCTAACCTGAACCCCTCTAACATCCGGGCAGGATTTGATTTTGGCCGCCAGGGGCTCAATACACATAGCAAATAATAGAGGGGACAAGGGGCACCCTTGTCTCATCCCGTTGGCAATGCATATGGGGGGAGACTGGGCATGAGAAAGTTTGATTGTCGCTGTGGGGGAGGAGTATAAGCTACGTATGGCGTGAACGAAGGGGCCAGAAAGACCGTATGCTTGCAGTGTAGCAAAGAGGAATGGCCAGCCTAAATGGTCAAACGCTTTTTTGCGTCTAAACTAAGAAGGAGCACCTCCTCCCCCGAGTGAGATACAACATCTATCAGGTCAATGCTTCTGCGGGTGTTATCAGCTCCATGGCGGCCTGGGACAAACCCCACCTGGTCTTTATGGATCAGGGCGGGGAGGAAAACATTTAGTCGGGAAGCCAAGACTTTGGTATAGATCTTAAGGTCCGAGTTAAGCAGGGCAATAGGTCCTGGGGATTTAACTTCAGGCAATTGGTCTACTATTTCCCCTATCTCTTCAGGAGTGACCGGACCATTAAGGGTGGAGAGATCGGAGGCCGTCAGGGTAGGAAGGTGACAGGAGGCTAGATACAACTGGAGTGTACAGTGTCTGATTCCCTCATCTCAGGGGAGGTCGGAGGGTATATTGTACAGGGCAGTGTAGTAGGACGAGAATCTCTCTGCTATCACCCTAGGGTCATCACTTGAGGAGTGCGGTTCCTGAGTTGTCTGGCCAGCAGCGTGTGTGGTTTGTTCCCCCAGGCATAGTAACGCTGTTGTGTGAAAAGCAATAGCTTGTTGACACAACCTAAAGCTAGACTCTTCAGTTGGGGTCTAGTGTCTACAATTCGTCTGAGCGTGGAGCACGAGGGAGAAGCAGCCATCTTGCCCTCTAGGGTTCGCAGGCGGGAGGTAAGAGTCTTGACCAGGGCAACCGAATACCTCTTTAGTCTAGAGCTTATCCCAATACAGTGACCCCTCATGACCGCCTTATGGGCCTCCCACAGAGGACGAACATCACTCACTGACCCCTCATTCAAAGCAAAGTAGGACTTCAAATGCTCCCGAAGTTCCTCCCTTGTAATAGGCTGCTTCAAAAGGGAGTCGTTAAGTCTCCAGTGACATTGGCGAACATGACCCAATCCACTACTAATGTCAATTATCACTGGGGCATGATCGGACCAGGTGATTTGGCCCATATCTGCCCCTTCCAGTAACCGGAGGGTCGAGATTTTACCAAAAAAATAGTCGATACGGGTGTGGGATCCGTGTGGGGCAGAGTAAAAGGAGAAGGATCTGTCAGTTGGGTGGGAGAGACGCGAGAGGTCATACAGGGAATACTTCTGCACTAATTTACGAAAGTCCCTAGCCAAGCACTGCTGTGTAGCGGGCACCGGCCTACCCGGTAAAGCTAGGAGACCCATTGAGTCCGAGAAAACGGCATTAAAGTCCCCGCCCAGAAGTACCAAAGGCTCCGGAGAGTCCGCTCCTTCAACAAAAACCTTGCGGAAAATTCCGCAGAGAAAGCGGGTCTGCAAAGTATTTGGGGCATAAATGTTACATAAAGTGATGGGTTTATCTGCTAAGTGACCGCGGAGAATAATATAACGCCCCTGGGGGTCCAGCGTTGAAGATTCAACTCTGAGGGGACACTGCGTGGATATCAAGATGGCGACCCCCGCCTTCCTACAGCAATGAGTAGCCGAGTAAGCAATAGGGTACAAGTGAGAGGCAAAACGGAAGGCGGAGCCGCCCATCAAAGTGTGTTTCCTGTAGGAACACAACGTCTGCTTTAAGGGATTTCGGTTCCAAATGCCAGAGATTCCTCTTGGCATTGGAATTGAGCCCCTTGACATTGAGAGTTACGCACTTCACCATGAGGATATGTGATGGTATATATTATATGCAAGATACAGCTCACCAGAATATTCCGTGTGCGTCAGTGGTGTCACACTAGTGGAGCAACAGGTCACGGGTTAAATTGAGGTGTACGATCCCCACAGGCAAGGGAGTTCAGGCACCTATAATAGGAGAAAAATGGGAGAGACAAGAAGGAGGGGGAGGGAGACAGGACAAGACAACACAGAATCAGACAAATAAGTAACAGTAAAGACCTATTCCCAGGGAGGGAGTCCCTGCCAGGGGAAAACAAAAATCCCTCAGGGGGTAAGAGTGTCAGAGACCAGCAGGTCAAGGCCGATCAGACAGTAAATAAACAAAGAACTATAAGGGCCCTACGGAGAGCCCGCACCGTAAAGGAGCAGAAAAAAGTAGTCAGCAACTGGCCAAACAATACTGATAGACGACCCGTATACTGATTCATCAGAGTCCTATGTCCCTGTGAACCTAGAGGGGGTAAGAACATGGCTCAGGACAGCCATTGTCTCCAGTCCAGGAGCGGTCAGGCAGGCGGACGTTGTCCTGACGACAGAGGAGACTGCGGGGAAGAGGACGCACTTGAACTTGGTTTTCTTTACCCGGCGACAGGTGACCAAGTGCGTGGTGGCGGAGGCGCTGGGGACTCAAACTCCCAATCAGAGATGTCCGGTATAGGGATTCCCAACTACTTGAAAAAAGGGTGAAGATCCGTGAAGGAACGGAGAGTCTCTGTTCTTCCCTGATTCCGGACCACCAGGGCAAAAAGGGAATCCCCAGCGATAGGTGATCTGACGGTTCCTGAGTGATGCAAGAAGAGGTTGGAAATGTCGCCTTTTCTGGAGCGTAAACCAGGACAGGTCAGGAAACAGCTGCATAGGAGCGCCATAAAAGTCAAGGTTGCGCATGGATCGTGCTTTAGCCATGATGGCTTCTTTAAGGGCAAAATCGTGGACGCAGCAAATTACGTCCCTGGGATGGGCAGCGGAGCCCTTGGGCTTGAGTGCCCTGTGCGCCCTGTCCAGCTTGATCTTATGCGAGGGCGGGCGTCCCAGGACCATATTAAACATGGCTTCATGGTGTTCATCTGAGGGGTTAGGTCATGTGATATTTTTATAGAGCCGGTTGATACGGACGCGGCGATACCTAATATGTATACTTTTTTTTTATTTATGTAAGTTTTACACAATAATATAATTTTGAAACAAAAAAAAAATCATGTTTTAGTGTCTCCATATTATGAGAGCCATAGTTTTTTCAGTTTTTGGGCGATTATCTTAGGTAGGGTCTCATTTTTTGCGTGATGAGATGACGGTTTTATTGGCACTAATTTGGGGTGCGTGTGACTTTTTGATCACCTGCTATTACACTTTTTATGATGTAAGGTGACAAAAAATGGTTTATCTAGCACAGTTTTTATTTTTAACTTTTTACGGTGTTCATCTGAGAGGTTAGGTCATGTGATAATTTTAGAGAGCCGGTCAATACCAAATATTTATACTTTTTTTTTATTTATGTAAGTTTTACACAATAACAGCTTTTTTCAAACAAAAATAATGATGTTTTAGTGTCTCCATATTCTGAGCCATAGTTTTTTTTTTTTTTGGGTGATTGTCTCAGGTAGGGGCTCATTTTCTGCGGGATGAGGTGACGTTAGATTGGTACTATTTTGGTGGGCAAACGCCTTTTTGATCACTTGCTGTTGTACTTTTTGTGATGTAAGGTGACAAAAAAATTGTTTATTTAGCAGTTTTAATTTTTTACGGTGTTCATCTGAGTGGTTAGGTCATGTGATATGTTTATAGAGCCGGTCGATACGGATGCGGCGATACCCAATATGTATACTTTTTCTCCCCCCTATTTTTTACCAATTTTTTTAACTTTATTTGGGGAAAATGAAGTTTTTGTTCATTTTTACTTTAAACTTTTAATTTTTGGGGGGGAAAACTTTACTTTTTCAACTTTTTTTCTTCACTTAATTTTTTGTCCCACTTTGGGACTTGAACTTTTGGGGGTCTAATTCTATACAGTGCATTCCAATATTTCTGTATTGGAATGCATTGGCTGTATGAGTAATACTGTGTGTATTACTCATACAGCTTCCGGGGCCTGTGAGATCCAGGGGACTGGATCTCACAGACTTTTCACCGGAAGGCAGCGCCTTCCATGCCATCGGGTCCCCCCCACAGCCCCATGGGGACCCGATGGCACCGCCGCTGCACTATAGATAGCCACAATGACCTGCGGTTTGCGGCGATCTCCGTTATGGGGGGGAGGGGGAACAGCTGAGGCGGCGATCGCTGGGCGGCGGTGAGCGGAACAACACATGACGTATCGGTACATCATGTGTCCCTAAGGGGTTAAAGTGCAATAAAGTAAAGAGTTGATGACTTTGCATAGAGGAAACCGGGGAAAATGTCCACAAACGTCCAGACTACAAAGTCCCTCTGCTGGAGGCCTCTACCAACAGGTGTGTGATACTCCACCCAACAGCTGGTGCCAGGTGGCCTCCTCCCGAAGAATAAAGCACAGTTTAATCAATGATCTGCAGATGGTATTTTTTCTAGGGAAGGGACAGCCTTCTCGCTCCAGTCGCCCTCCTGATGTCCAACCCATTTAGGTTTCCTGTAGCAGGGAATAGTAAGGCCTGAGTGTAACAAGTAGACGCAGGGGTAGGCAACCCCCGGCACTCCAGCTGTTGGGAAACTACAACTCCCATCAGGCATACTTGCTCTGCTCTTCTAAGAACTCTCATCGAAATGAATGGAGCATGCTGGGAATTGTAGTTTCACAACAGCTGGAGTGCCGAAGGTTGCTGATCCCTGTAAAGAGGATAGCCGTCTACCGGAGAGACGGGAACATTCCGATTAAATAACTTTCTGTAAAAAAAACAACACAATTATTACACTGCTCCCCGAGCCAAGAGTTTCTTGCAGTTCTTTCTGATCTCAGCTATCAGAGCTACTGAAAACTCCCAGACCTCAGACTGACGGGGAGAAGGGGTCCGCCATCACACCTCTCTGGCAGATCTGAAGGCAGAGAGAGGCCGCCCCATATACCTGACAGCCGGCGGGAGGAGGCTGACCCTTCCCTCCAACAACTACCATCTGCAGATCATAGAGTCCTGCAAACTGCGCACGGCTGTATGATAGAGATCCGTCCTTCCCGCTCCTCCGCCTCTCATGTCACATGACCATCATCATAACCCTTTCCCCACCTCTCCTCCTCTCCACTGCTGAGCCCCGACCCCTGCACTGATCACATGATGGTGACGTCACCCCAGGTCCTTTCCCACCTCTCCACTGCTGAGCTCCGCCCCCTGCACTGATCACATGATGGTGACGTCACCTCAGGTCCTTCCCCCACCTCTCCACTGCTGAGCCCCGCCCCCTGCACTGATCACATGACAGTGACGTCACCCCAGGTCCTTCCCCCACCTCTCCGCCTCTCCACTGCTGAGCTCCGCCCCCTGCACTGATCACATGATGGTGACGTCACCTCAGGTCCTTCCCCCACCTCTCCACTGCTGAGCCCCGCCCCCTGCACTGATCACATGACAGTGACGTCACCCAGGTCCTTCCCCACCTCTCCTCCTCTCTACTGCTGAGCTCCGCCCCCTGCACTGATCACATGATGGTGACGTCACCCCAGGTCCTTCAGCTCTGGCATGCAGCAGATACTGGGCAGGTCCTGGTCGGTAGTCAGGGCTCTTGTTCTCTCTGGTATCAGCCATTCCTCCAGCCTGCAGGTAAGATGAGCTGTGAGGAGACAGTGTGGTGGAGAGCTCAGACATGTCACCTCTGGAGATTCTCCTCCATTACACACAAGGAATCCTTCTCTGCTCCTCAGCTTAGTATGATGGGGGGAGTAGTAGTGGGGAGAGTGGGGGTTGTCATCATTCTGTGCTGGATGAGAGAATCTGCTCCGTATGAATGAGGGAAACACTTCCAGGAGCTTAGATACACATGGAGCTCAGAGTCTCCTCCCTCCACACACCGCACTGCCAGGAGCTTAGATACACACTGCACTGCCAGGAGCTTAGATACACACTGCACTGCCAGGAGCTTAGATACACACTGCACTGCCAGGAGCTTAGATACACACTGCACTGCCAGGAGCTTAGATACACCCGGAGCTCAGGGTTTTTCCCGTCAGTGCAGCTTTATGAGGGTCTGAGATTTGCGGGATGAGTTGTACTTTTTCTCGGCCTTATTATCGGGGACATGGGACTCACTGATTAACCTGTATTCCTTTTATTTGGAGGGAGGATGAAGAAAACCAGCAATACGAGCCTTCTCCTGAATGAGCCACCAAGGATGGACAGGAAGGAGACCAGCAGAAGAATATTAGACCTCACCTTGGAGATCATCTCCCTGCTGAGCGGAGAGGTAAACTTTTCTAGATTTCTCTCCTCTTTATTGTATTCTGTAACAAGTCAGACATCGGGAAGGAGAATCCATCATAGGAAGTGGTAGGAAGAGTCCAGGGTCCTAACGGCCTCCAGACCTTCCAAGTGATGAACGGCCTCCAGACCTTCCAAGTGATGGAGACCCTGAAGATCAGCCCCCAGTATGGTGAGTGATGTCTCATGTGACCAGTGACCAATAGTCATGTTGTAGGACCCATGAGAAGGTAAGTAGGCACGTTGTACCAGGAGAGAAGGGCTGCTGTGTGCTGCTAGTGGCGTTACAAATACATTGTTAAAAGCAGGATTTAAAATCCTAAGAACAATTACTGTTCTCTGTTGTATCTGGGGTAATCGCCAGCAGGACTGGAGACTTTCTTCGGTGCACACAGTCATATGTTAAAGGTATACAGAACTGGAGCAGGAGGTCTGAATACCGCTGGGACAGGTGGGAGCATGCTGCCCATCTGAAAGTTCACATTAGAGTTCAGAATGAGAGAATTGGTAATCTGGAGAGGAGCATGCTGCTCATTGAGGAAGCATTCAGTGGAGTAGAAATGACAGCTGGAGATAAGGGTCAGGAGGAGCAGGTAGGTAGCTGGGTCAATGTATACAGGGGGAGTAGAAAGGGATCCAAGGAAAGAGAGGCTGATCCTATTACTGTGCATCTAAGCAAAATTGCCAGGTTGGGTAATGATACAAGGGTGTCGGTCCCAGAAATGGCAACCCTAGAGGATACTGCTCTAACATCCAGGATGGGGGAGGGGGGTGCAAGTACAGGTGGGCCTGTACAGTTAGGTCTTATAAGGGATTTTATTATCAGGACGGCGGATAGTATAACTGAATGGTTTGACATCTCCCTCGTGCCAGGGTTCGGCAAGTGGTGGAACAGGCGGATATGTTACTGGGAGGAACTGGTGATGACTCAACTGTCTTGGTTCATGTTGAAACCAGATTACATGGAATTTGAGAGAGGGTCCTTAAGAATAATTTTGAAGAAGTAGGTTGCAAACTTAAAGGGGTTCTGCACTTTCAATTAACTGATGATCTATCCTCTGGATAGATCATCAGCTTCTGATCGGCGGGGGTCCGACACCCGGGACCCCCGCCGATCAGCTGTTTGAGAAGGCATCGGCGCTCCAGCAGCGCCGCGGCCTTCTCACTGTTTACCGCCGGGCCGCCCGCCCACTGACGTCACGACTTGTATCAACTAGAGTGGGCGCGTCTAAGCTCCATTCAAGTGAACAGAGCTTAGCCGCGCCCACTCTAGTTGATACAAGTCGTGACGTCAGTGGGCGGGCGGCCCGGCGGTAAACAGTGAGAAGGCAGCGGCGCTGCTGGAGCGCCGATGCCTTCTCAAACAGCTGATCGGCGGGGGTCCCGGGTGTCGGACCCCCGCCGATCAGAAGCTGATGATCTATCCAGAGGATAGATCATCAGTTAATTGAAAGTGCAGAACCCCTTTAAGGGAAGGACCTGAAAGATGGTAATCTCTGGAATACTGCCTTTGCCATATGCAACACGGGAACCACAGCGGGTCCTCAGTGAGCTAAATGCATGGCTGAAGTCCGGGTGTAGGGCAGAAGGGTTTGGGTTCTTAGAGCACTGGGTCCACTTTTTATTTGGGTACAAACTGTATTCTATGTATAATATGCCCCTTATTGGAAGGGGGTCTGCTGTGCTGGGAGATCATTCCATAGACATGTGGGGGTGAGACAGAAAATGAAGTGATAGATCGGTGACAGAGGGGTCAGAATATATTGGAGGGTGGACAATCAATTATGGGGGATTATTAAGGCAGTGGACAGGGAGATCCACATGTTACCAACCACCAATAAAAAACAGAACCTGAATGTGGAACATTAAATAGTAACTTTAAATGTGTGTTCACAAATCCAAATCTACATGCATCCTTACTACATGCGAGTAAGGAGCTCTCTACATTTCATTGGTGCAGCCTCATCCGGAACATGCAGTTCAGTTCTGGGCATCAGTTTATAGAAAGGATGCCCTGGAGCTGGGAAAAGTACCTAAAACAGCAACTAAACTGATAAGGGGTATGGAGGGTCTTAGTCATGAGGTGTCGGGGATATAAAGCAAATGGCTTTATATAAAAGGATCAAAGAAAAAAATTCAAAGGCAGTTGATCCTTGAGGTGGACATATACAGGTCCTTCTAAAAAAATTAGCATATTGTGATAAAGTTCATTATTTTCTGTAATGTACTGATAAACATTAGACTTTCATATATTTTAGATTCATTACACACAACTGAAGTAGTTCAAGCCTTTTATTGTTTTAATATTGATGATTTTGGCATACAGCTCATGAAAACCCAAATTTCCTATCTAAAAAAATTAGCATATTTCATCCGACCAATAAAAGAAAAGTGTTTTTAATACAAAAAAAGTCAACCTTCAAATAATTATGTTCAGTTCTGCACTCAATACTTGGTCGGGAATCCTTTTGCAGAAATGACTGCATCAATGCGGCGTGGCATGGAGGCAATCAGCCTGTGGCACTGCTGAGGTGTTATGGAGGCCCAGGAGGCTTCACTGCGGCGTGGCATGGAGGCAATCAGCCTGTGGCACTGCGGAGGTGTTATGGAGGCCCAGGATGCTTCGATAGCGGCGTGGCATGGAGGCAATCAGCCTGTGGCACTGCTGAGGTGTTATGGAGGCCCAGGATGCTCCGATAGCGGCCTTAAGCTCATCCAGAGTGTTGGGTCTTGCGTCTCTCAACTTTCTCTTCCCAATATCCCACAGATTCTCTATGGGGTTCAGGTCAGGAGAGTTGGCAGGCCAATTGAGCACAGTAATACCATGGTCAGTAAACCAGTTACCAGTGGTGTTGGCACTGTGAGCAGGTGCCAGGTCGTGCTGAAAAATTAAATCTTCATCTCCATAAAGCTTTTCAGCAGATGGAAGCATGAAGTGCTCCAAAATCTCCTGATAGCGGCTGCATTGACCCTGCCCTTGATAAAACACAGTGGACCAACACCAGCAGCTGACATGGCACCCCTGACCATCACTGACTGTGGGGACTTGACACTGGACTTCAGGCATTTTGGCATTTCCCTCTCCCCAGTCTTCCTCCAGATTCTGGCACCTTGATTTCCGAATGACATGCAACAGTCCAGTGCTGCTTCTCTGTAGCCCAGGCCAGGCGCTTCTGCCGCTGTTTCTGGTTCAAAAGTGGCTTGACCTGGGGAATGCGGCACCTGTAGCCCATTTCCTGCACACGCCTGTACACGGGGGCTCTGGATGTTTCTACTCCAGACTCAGTCCACTGCTTCCGCAGGTCCCCCAAGGTCTGGAATCGGTCCTTCTCCACAATCTTCCTCAGGGTCCGGTCACCTCTTCTCGTTGTGCAGCGTTTTCTGCCACACTTTTTCCTTCCCACAGACTTCCCACTGAGGGGCCTTGATACAGCACTCTGGGAACAGCCTATTCCTTCAGAAATGTCTTTCTGTGTCTTACCCTCTTGCTTGTGGGTGTCAATGATGGCCTTCTGGACAGCAGTCAGGTCGGCAGTCTTACCCATGATTGCAGTTTGGAGTAATGAACCAGGCTGGGAGTTTTTAAAAGCCTCAGGAATCTTTTGCAGGTGTTTAGAGTTAATTAGTTGATTCAGATGATTAGGTTAATAGCTCGTTTAGAGAACCTTTTCATGATATGCTAATTTTTTGAGATAGGAATTTTGGGTTTTCATGAGCTGTATGCCAAAATCATCAATATTAAAACAATAAAAGGCTTGAACTACTTCAGTTGGTGTGTAATGAATCTAAAATATATGAAAGTCTAATGTTTATCAGTACATTACAGAAAATAATGAACTTTATCACAATATGCTAATTTTTTTAGAAGGACCTGTATAACACCTCAAAACGAGTTTAATCAGTTATTTAATTATATTGTGCAATCATAAAAACAAGGTACAGGCATCTGTGCAAAAATATAAATTATTTATTATACGATAATTTAAAATACAAAGGTTAATCAACTCAATAATCTGCAAAGATACACAATGATATGCAGTACCCAAAATTCACCACTAGATAGCATCACACAAATACCAGCATATACACAGTACCTCTCAGACAGAAGAATATAATACAATCCGCCTCGACCACAATTTTTAGATATAAAAACTCAATAACGTTAATATAAGATATGAATCCTTGCTCTGCACCCAACTATGACAAATCACGGATAATGGGGTAGCAATATAAATTATCAAGCCTGGTACTGACTATAGAATGAGATTATTCCAATCAGAGAGTTTCCTCTGAAATAAATATTTAGGTATTTTATTCAGTAATAATATAATATATATAATTTTATTTTATTCAGTAATATGCATTGATACTGAATAGTGACAATATTGATGTAGCACTTTTAACAACTATATATCCGCCAACATGATGCCCGCTCGCACGTGCAAGTCTCTGCTGTTTCAAACAGCAATGCAATAATGCCGATCATGGTAATTTAAATGCTTGAGATGCCGTGATCAAGTGAGATCACGGCACCTGAATGCGCAAAAATTTAGTACTGAAGCCCCTGTGCGTCCAATCAGGACTTTAGGATTTCAGTACATGCGCTGAATGCTCCGAGTCTCTATGAAGAAATTCGGAGCATTAATGCTGCAATTCTTATTTTGGCCAATATAAGAAATGCGCAAAAGGCAAAGAAATTGTCTTTTTTTTTTTTTGCCATTATATGTCAAAATGAAAAATGTAAAACATCATTTATAAGGTCATTTATGAGCCTTAAAATGATTATAAAAAAAGTTGCAAAATATATTTAAAAATATATAAAAGTTTAAATCACCCCCCATTCCGTATAATAACCCCCCCCCCCCCCACCTAAATAACAATAAATATAAACATCCTGGGTATCACTGAGACCGAAAACGCCTATAATATAAAAAATTCAATAAAATCCAATACGGCGAATGGTGTAACGGAAAAAAAGGGTCAAAATGGACGATTTGCCATTTTTTCATTGCTTCTCTTACCCAAAAAAATTAAATAAAATGAGATCCAAAAGTCATGCACACTCCAAAATGGTATCAATAAAAACTAAGAATTGTCCCACAAGAAATGAGCCTCTAAAGCTCAGTAGACATAAGTATAAAAAAGTTATGGGGGTCAGAATATGGTCATGTAAAAAAAAAAAAAAGTCTCAAAGTTTAAATGTATTTTTACACTATTTACATATAAAAAACCTATACATATGGGGTATCGTTGTAATCCTACTGACCCAGATAATGACGGGCATAGGTCAGTTTTGCCATAAACAAAACCCGTAAAACAGTGGAGGGATTGCGTTTTTTTTTCCATTTCCACCCTATTTGGAAATTTTTTTTTTATTCTAGCTTCCCACTACATTTTATGCCATAATTAATGGTGGCATTAGAAAGTACAACTTGTTCTGCAAAAAATAAGCCCTCATATATCTATCTGACTGGAAATATAAAAACGTTATGGCTCACGGAAAATAGGGAAGAAAAATGAAAACGCAAAAATGAAAAAAATAAATTCCGGTGTCTAAAGGGTTAATAATACGTAACAATATAAAACTATACATATGTCTTATTGATTTTCTTATACAAAACTAATGTCGATTATAAGCGTATATAGACATCACAGATTTTCGGCTTCATTAATAAACACCAAACTGTAGAGGTAATTAGCACCAGCTGCATCTAGAGACCACCCTTATCTCCTGTCATAAATCCATAAGGAGACAAGAAGGCCTCTGTTCAGACTGGTGCATCCATGAGAAGAAATCTTATTAACGGTGACTTTTCCATGAACTTCTCTCGGCCATCTTTAAAATACATACATATAACAATATGGCCTCTTATAGTTATATATAATCAAATCCACTATAACTAGGATACTTAGATAAATGTTTTATACACTTATGAAAAAGCACAACAGAGGAAAGATTTGAAAAAATAATGTTTTTTCATAATCTTGCATAGAGGCGTCTATGACGGGACATGTTTAACCTATATGTATAAATGTGCCACAAGCCAGGCACTCCCATTCTCAGCTCTGAGGATGGGAGTGGTAGTGATTCTGGCTGCAACAGTTGTTCACAATGGCAGTTCTCACACTGATGCTCCCTGGGGCCACGGCAGTGATAGGAGGGCTCACCCTTTGTTCCCTCAGGTCACACCCTGAGGTTGGGAGTCCTGCTTGATGGTAGTTGGGGTCCCCTTGCTATTGTGAGTTTGATGTGAGTGCATGACCGAATATGTAGGTGCAGTGGCCGGCGAATGGAGCAGGAATCAGTACCCGGGCCAGTTGTAGAAAATAAACAAGTCTCTCATTACTGAATTGTAAAATGAGGGTTCCAGTGCATCCAACGGTACCAAACAAAGTTCCCAACAATATGTAAAGCCTCATTCACACGTCAGGGTTCGGTCAGTGATTGTGAGCCAAAACCAGGTGCGGCTCTAAATACAGAACAGGCGCCGATCTTTCCCTTATACCTTATGTCTGTGGAGGCTCCAATCCTGGTTTTAGCTCAGAGGCAGAAAGAGAATTTGTGGGAAGCTTGGCTGCGAGTTGAATTATATCACCTTCAGACCGTGTTCACACCATAGTTAGAGCAGCGGTTAGGACCCCTTGCCATACTGAGAACCGTGACGTGGTGCATGATGGGCTCCGATATATCCATGACTGGAATATATTGGCTAAAGTCTCAGCTTTTAATACCTTTATTCATGTCTTGCCAGCATAGTCAGTGTTATATCTGTTTGGTGCATTCTCTCTGTGTGTTAGCTATGTAACTAGTTGACCAGCTATATAGACATCTAGAAGATGACAATAGGAGGAAAGCTCATGGCTACCTTATTAATCGGTCATACTGCCTGGTTGGGTTGATCCTGCTAATTAAAATGACTTCCCGCGTTCATGAGAACAAAGACGTTTATTATTTATGCAAACGAGGTCTTCAGTGCACAGAGGGGCGGAAATACTGCACTAAATTTTTCACAAGACAAGTATTATTTAAGTTAGCAGGGTCATCCCTACCAGCCAGTATACCTGGAGTAGTAGTATTGAGCCTGCTGACAGATCTTCTGTAAGGATTGTTTTCCTCTTCATCCACAGGAGTACACAATAGTGAAGAAGACATCGGGGGACTGTGTGACTCCCATCATCCATCTCCAGGAGTCAGGAGGGCGGAGCAGGACCCCTCACCCCATCACAGAGCCTCCCCCTCACCCCCTGATACATGAGCAGAAGATCCTAGAACTCACCCACAAGATGATGGAGCTGCTGACTGGAGAGGTGACACTGCTGGGAATGCTGGGAAATTCTCCAGTAACAGCACTGGAGGGGTCTGGGTGATGACGGTGTCATTGTGTTGTCAGGTTCCTATAAGGTGTCAGGATGTCACTGTCTATTTCTCCATGAAGGAGTGGGAGTATATAGAAGGACACAAGGATCTGTACAAGGAGGCCATGATGGAGGAGCACCAGCCTCTTATATCACAAGGTAAGAGCCGTCATGTGCAGTGTATACACGTGTGTGCAGTGACATGTAATGGAGGAGCACCAGCCTCTTATATCACAAGGTAAGAGCCGTCATGTGCAGTGTATACACGTGTGTGCAGTGACATGTAATGGAGGAGCACCAGCCTCTTATATTATAAGATAAGAGCTGTCATGCAGTATACACACACGTGTGCATGTAATAGAGGAGCTACACAAATCTACAGGCTCCTTTAACATCATGTTAGGGCCCTGCATTTGCCTTAGAAGTTAAACCTAATCATAGGGCTTTATTCACCTGACAGATAGTAAATAGGTGTCGTATTGGCACTGCAATATTCGTGTAGACTGCTTAATGATGACATCATGCACCAGACCACCGCAGCAGGACGCATGTGTTACTGTGAGCTTAGGCAATTGCAACTTATCAGGGACATGTGTCGAGTTCTCCGGCCTCTCAAAGCTACCGCCAGATGTGAGAGTAGAGAAAACATGGAGATCAACTAGGTCATCCCTGATCTTGATTTTGGAGCAAAAGCTCATACTGATTCCACAAGAGATGTTGAAAGTAGAACAGCTTACACCTCTTGATCACCGCCCTGTAGCTGTTGAGGACCCACATGGATGAAGTTGCATGGAGAAGGAAGGTGGAGGATGAGGAGCTACGACTGGTGGGGGAGGATGTTTAGGAGAAGTTTCTGGTGCAGGGGGAAAAGGAGATTTTTGTATAACTTACCAGTTAAATCTTTCTCTCTCTTTATTGGGGGACACAGGAACCCTGGGTATAGCTATGTCCTCTAGGAGGCTTTGACACTAGTAAAAGCTGTTAGCTCCTCCCCTGGGAGCTATACCACCTCCAGCCTGGAGAGAGAGCTGCAGTTTGTTTACAAGCAGTAGGAGAAGCAAGCCAACCAAAGAAAAACACGTGGAAAACCAACCATGTCAAAGAACCCAACGGGGTTCAAACCAGCAACAGCCACAACAGTGGCCGGACAATAATACTGGGTGGGTGCTGTGTCCCCCAATGAAGAGCGAGAAAGAGATTTTACTGGCAAGTTATACAAAAATCTCCTTTTCTCGCCCATATTCATTGGGCGACACAGGAACCGTGGGACGTCTAAAAGCAGTCCACAGGGAGGGAAAAATCACAGACCCATGGAATCAAGCGTCCCTGCAGGCATCTAGGAACTGTCGCCTGCAAGACCACGCGGCCCAAGGCAGGGACCGCCGATGCATAAGTATGCACCTGGTAAATTTTTGTGAACGTGTGTATGGAGGACCAGTAGCCTCCATACACAACTGAGCAGTCAAAGCATGATTCCCCCCGAGCCCAAGAAGCGCCCACCGCTCATTGGAGTGAGCCGTGACACCTAAGGGCGGAACCCTGCTCCGGGCGCGGTATGTTTCAGCAGTTGCAGAACGAATCCAACGTGCAATCACCACCTTGGAGGCCGACAATCCCTAGCGAGGACCCTTTGGAAGACAAAAAGGGGTTCCGTACGCCGGAAGAGACTGGAGGCTGCCAAATAATGATCGGAGCTCTGACAACGTCCAATAATCGAACTCCCTTCCCTAGGGTGTGAAGGGGAGGGACGGTGAAGGAAAGGCAATGTCCTCATTGATATGGAAGTCAGAGACCACCTTTGGGAGAAGAAGGAATGAGCCGGAGAACCGCCTTATCCTTGTGAAGAACCAGGAAGGGCTCTCTGCAAGAGAGCGCCCCCAACTCAGACACCCGTCAGATAGATGTGATAGCCACAAGAAAGGACTACCTTCTAGGACAGGAGCCGGAGTGAGATCTCCCGCAAGGGCTCAAAGGGAGAAGACTGGAACGCTGAGAAAACTATATTCGGATCCCAAGGCGGTAAAGGACGGTACGGAGGAACCTTATGTGCCACTCCCTGAGGAAGGTTTCCATGGCACCAGGGAAACAAGAGTACACTGGAAGCCGCCCCAGGATAGAAGCGCCAACACCTGACCCATCAAGGACTAAGGTCTAAACCGGGTCCAACCCTGATAGTAGAAAGGATAGGATGGCGGGGAGAGAAAAAACGGAGTGAGGGGATGTCCTGGCTTTCACAGAATAATAGATCCTGGGCGATGCAGGCTTCCTGGCCTGAACCATGGTGCGAATGACATCCGCCGAAAACCCTCTCCACGTCAGAATGGCGGTTTCAATAGCCACGCCGTCAAACAAGACCCTAAATGCTGGTGTAGGACCGCACCCTGTGAAGAAGGTCGTCTCTGAGCGGCAGTGACCAAGGGACGTCTCCTAGAAGGAGAACGAGGTTGGTGTACCACGTGCGACAGGGTCAATTCGGAGTGACTAGGATTTGTCGGAATGTCCTCCAGCTTGAGATTTCGTTGAACCCTGGGAAGGAGGGGAAGTAACACGTAAGGAGGGAGAACTCCCGCCAAGGAGAAATCAGGGTGTCCACGTCGCATGCTTCCGGAACACTGGCTCTGGAGAGAAGGTGGGAAGCTTCGTGTAGATACCGTTAGCACACCCAGACCAATGGAAGAGTCCCTGTAAAAGGAGGGATGTGGGGGGCGCCACAGCCCACCAGTCAGGACCGGTGCATGCCTGGAATGGAAGGCCACCAAACGAATACCCCATGCAAATGCAGATGAGGGAAGGTAGTAATGTAGGAACTACTAAGCCATGCGGGGTGGCTATGAACCATGAGCCAGAGGAGAAAAAGACAGGAGAAGGATAGGTTAGGTCTAAGCCCATTCCCTGTCTGAGACCGGCGCTATACAAAGTGGCCAGGATTAAGCAAAGGCACCCAGAGCCGTGGCCCCGCAGAATTGCAGCATCTGAGGATGTTTAGTTATTCCCCCGCTAATAATCCTTGTGGAAGGGGGTAATGCAACAGAAAAACACGGTGATGTGCAACACTCCGCCTATGGAAGGATAGCGCGACAATCGGAACCGTATTCAATGGTAGTGCAATTACCTACCTAAGGAAGGTGGAAGCATACGGCAAGTACTAGCCAGTGATAGGGAGAATACTCCTTCTATGCAGGGGGGCGAATGCCCACAGCGAGAACTAGTGCATAAGGCGAGTCCTGTACCCCGTGGGAGTGCAATTGTTGCACCTAAGTAAGGGGGTAATGCATACAGCACACAATATAACCAGTGATAATGTCATCGCGCCATCAATGGATATGGATATGCATATGGCAGGTCCCGAACCCCATGTCATTGTGCTTAGTCCACCTATGGCAGGGGACAATGTATGAGGCAGGTACTGTATCCCGAAGTAGTGCAGTTACTCCACCTAAGGAAGGGGTAATGCATAGGACAAGTACTGCTGGCCACCTTAGACGCAACCTCAGGAGATTGCTTCGGACTCATGTCAGGGTCTGAATCAGTGATTCCTCCCTCCTGATGGGTCCTCCCATGTGAGGGAGGATGTGTCTGAGCGTGACCCAGGGAGGAAGGGTGGGGGTGCGAGACATTCGAGGAGAAAGATGTCCTGCTGAGGTACGCTTGCGCGTAGGGCCACCCCTCAGAATTTTGCCCCTGGCAGTTATGGACTGCACAGGTGGGGACTTATCAACCGAACTACCCAGAGGGTAGAATGGGACCTTCTAGAGGTCTCTCCACCGGATCGCGAAGGCGGTGCATTATCAACCAAACAACCCCGGAGGGTGGATGGGAGGTTCCAGCGGACCCCCCACTTGATTGCGCAGGCGGAGAATTATCAACCAAACGACCCCAGAGGGTGGACTGGGAAGTTCCAGCTGTCCCCCACTGGATTGCGCAGATGGAGAATTATCAACCAACGACCCAGGAGGGTGGATTGGGAATGTCAGAGGTCCTCTATTGAATTGCGCAGGTGGAGAATTATCAACCAAAGACCCAGGAGGGTGGATTGGGAATTCCAGAGGTTCTCTACTGTATGGCACAGGCGGAGAATTATCAACCAAACGGCCCCAGAGGACGGATTGGAAATCCTGCAGAGGTCCTTCACTGGATTGCGCAACCAAACGACCCGGAGGGTGGATTGGGAATACTTCAGCTGTCGACCATGGGACTTGCGAAGGTCGGATTGGGAACTATGCGAGGTCCTCCTAATCCGAAAAAGGACACGGGCCCAGGCTGGGACCACACAGACAGGATGGCCTGCGGTGATGAGGGCTGAGGAGGGGGACCCGTATGAACGCACATTTCATTTTTATTTATTTATTTATTTATTTTAAAAAAACTAGGAAGCCGGCCTCAATGACAGGAGGCAGGAAGGGGTTAAATTTCTCCACAATTAAGGCGCACTGTACTAGAGGTAGAACCCAGGTAATCAGGTGCTGGCCCAAAGAGGTGGCTGGCCCTGAAGGGTTAAGGCTGTCTTGAGGACCTGGGGGCGGAGCTCAGCAGATGTCTCGGGGAGGGGGAGGTAGGGCAGGAAGAATTCACGCCAGAGTGCCCCCCCCGCCCCCTCCCCCAGGGACGAAGACTGCGGCTCAGCCGGCTGCTATTGGCGATCCAAAGAAAGTGACCCCCCTTCCTGCGCACAGCCTCAGGAGAGATTGCGCAGGAGGGGAGCCACCGAATTATGCGCCGGCTGGGACACATAGGGGCCGGAGCAGCGCGTGGGCCGGGACACATAGGGGCCGGCCGTACGGGTGCGCCCCGATATCAACGCGGTCCGGGCAGACAAAAAGCGCGGGCCGGAACATCACGCTGCTGTTAACCCCCTCTGGAGCGGTGTGCTCACACTGCAGCGCGTCTGCTCCTGAAAGGGGTGGATGATGGCGGTAGGTGTGGGGAGCGGGAGCCTCTTCCGCTCCCCCTCTGCATGCCTGACCGAGCGCCCCGGTCCACAGCGGTGCGCTCGGCCTCCCGCTGTAGAACAGAGGAATTAACCCCCTGTGTGCCTTGTAAGGAACTCTGCCTGAGGTGGGATGTTATGGCACACTGTACTTGCGACCTGATGGTGAGTCCAAGTGATGATGGTGAGTCCAAGGGCTGAGGAGGGCCTATTGATTTACACAGACGGCGTGTCCCACCAAGGCCAGGTCCAAGCCTGATTAAATTATGTAACCATTGACCATCATGGGGTCTTGAACCCCTGAGTATAGGCTGGCCCTGCTGACAATGATGATGATGAGGGAGGGGAGGGTTGAACATACTTACCTAGTCCCGTGTACTCACCTCATCTTCTGTCCTGCCGCCATCTTCACCCTTCCTCTGGTCCAGCAGGGTCACCCCTTCAGCTACTGGCACCGTAGTGGCAGGACGCTGGAAAGGGGGCTTGGATGGGTGACCCTTCTGCTGGCAGGATGCAGGGGGAGGAGGCAGCGTGGCGGACCAACAGGAGAACAGGGAGGCGAGGCGTCCACTGTTTCCTACCTTAAAGAAGGAAAACAAGAAAATAAAATAAAAAATCTTCTGGAGCTACCCTGTTAGCTACCTCCTATTGACACTAGAAAAAACGGAAGCTCTCTCTCCAGGCTGGAGGGGGTATAGCTGCCAGGGGAGGAGCTAACAGCTTTTACTAGTGTCAACACAGTTTCTGGGTCCCCCAATGAATATAAGCGATAAATTTTTCCAGAGACAGCTAGGGGATGAGGCTGATGATGATAATGACGATGACACTGGCCGTGACCAACCATCTCAATGCAGCTCGGAATATAAAATCTGTTTGCTTGGTTGCTGGCATACTCTCAAGTGTTTTGTTATCATCCAGTTAAATGATGACTACTGCTTTTAGACCCTCGCTATAGAAGTTAAACGGGGGAATGTTTTCCTGGTACTGAAAGAGGCTAAATTGTTGGATTACTAGGATATGCTCATTACCCAGCTTGCCACCGGTTTTTCTGAGCAGATGCCTCCCACCAGGAGGCCTCTTTCTGCTGACTTCCCACCGTCTTCAAGTAGCAGAAGCCACAGTAATTGTTTTTGAACAAAGCAGGTGATTAAATTGAACTAAAACCCCATTTATTGCCCCGATTCTGCAGATTGTAGAAATATCCCATATGTGACCCTAGAGTTCTACTTTACTCGAATACGAATCTCAGAATTGAAGGAGCACCTTGTAGATTTTAGGGGTCATTATTTTGTAGGACATTTTTCAGGCACCATTTCAGATTTGCACAGGCGTTGATGTGCTAAAGCCTAAAGAAACACCCCCTAAAGACCACATTTTGGAAACTATACCTCTTAAGGAATTAATATAGGGGTTTTGGTCGTTATTGGCTTTTCTCTTTGGCAACCGGCTTACTTTGTCCTGCCGATAATCCTTCTGGTAGTGCCTTTACTAGCGGTATTGTGGGAAGCGCAACTTGCTCCTTCTTTCCCTGAGTATTTTGTTTTATCGAGCTATTCCTTTTCTTTCTTTCTTTTTTTTTTTTTTGCACCAGGAATATATTTTACTGGTGCACTCCACTTGCAAGGCAGGGTGACGCTGGGCTGTGATAGGCGGTGGAATTGGTGCCTGATTCGGTGATGTTAGATGGACATTTGGGGTTTACTACATTTACTCTTTGATGTACTTTCTGGTCTGACTATTTTTCAGCTATCAAGGACTTTCAGACCGTTCCATGGAGCTGGATTCTTCTTACTACAGCAAGTTACTATTTCTAGGGTGACTTTATACTTTTGGGGGGCAGTGGTGGTTTCTTGCCATCCCGCTCTTGTTTACTTTCTGATGGTTTCCCCTATAAGGGATACTGCTGTTCCCAAATGAGGTGTGGGACCCACTACAGCCTTCTTTCTTTTTCTTTTATATTTTTTATTTTCCTTATATATATAGCTTTCCCACCTTTCCATGCCAAACTATCCAATATACTTCTCTTTATACAGAGCAGTTTGTTGTTGTTTTTTTCCCTTTCTTATTTATCATATATTTCTCATGGCACGGATCCGGATTCCATTATCTTCCCACGCCTAGGGCGTTTCAGGGCACGATATTAGCAAACTCTGTCTGATACGTGGCTCCAAACAGTATCTATGTTTATACTGTTTTTGTTTATTAGGATTGATGTTCCACTCCTATGACTGATTACATGAGTACTTTTATTTCCCTCTTGGCATGTGAAAGATTATCTTTCATAATGTTAGGAGGTTCAACTCTCCTCCTAAGAGGCAAAAAGCCTTCTTACAATATGACCGCCTCAACGTTCAGGAATCGTACTTTACCCACTGCTCTTGTCCTCGATACTTCCATAACAAGTATACGTTACTGGCTCATGCTCCACACCAGTTTACATACACTGCAAAACATAGCTGATTACTGGCAGAAGCCTGACACAGCGGGTCAATGGATGGAGAGGTACCTGCTCCGGAGTAGCAGGTGCGGACCAATACAACCAAGAGATAAGATCGTGGTCTTCAGCCAAGGTGGTGGAAGCAGCTAATGTAAAAGGAAGTGACGCATGCTGGCAACTCTCTTTTACTATGAGAGGAGGACCAGGAGTGGGTGGACTCGGGCCCAGCGGGCATTATGGTAGACTATATAACTGGCTATTAAGATAGCAATAAAACTTACTCCTGATATCAAGTAAACCATTACGACCACCAGATGGAGGTAGTGGCTCATGCTGGGAGATTGGAGGAGTTATAACATTGAGTGAATATGCTGGAGTCTGAGTCGGGAGACACCCATGCCCATATAAGACAGCTACAGTTGGATAACTCTGTGTTGAAGGACAAGCTGATTGGCCTTGAAAATAGGTCAAGAAGAAACAACATGAGAATTTTGGGGTTGCCTGAATATATTAAACTGCATTTGCTCCACAAGCATTGTGAGGAGAAAATACCAGAGACCTTAGCCTTACAAGGTACCAATAGGGTGGAACGGGTCCACCGGATAGGTCCCCTGCAGGGAAATAACAATATAGATATGGACAAAGCAGGGAGGCCTAGACAAGTGATTGTCTGGTATCTGGACAACAACCATAAGGAAGAGATTTTGCACAGTTTTCATGCAAGCAAATTGCCCTTACTCGTACGGGGAGCTGAGGATCTAATATTTGTGGATTACTACTTTGAGGTTACTCGAAGGCAGAGCATTCAGCTCTGTGTGCTCCACTCTGTATGCAAAGCGCATCAAGTTTAATTTACAATATGCTGCTATCCCCAGAATTTACTCAATCTACCAGAGCAGTGGTGACCTTTAGCTCCCCAGCAGAGACAGATTCTTACTTAGAAGATGAAGGTCTGATGCCGAGTAACTGGGAGACCCAGGCTCACTCTCCCAGGAGTGACCTTGGCAAGATTGCTGGGTGACATATTGTAGATAATTGTGAGAGGGTCCCCGGTCCATGGAATCAACCATCTCCAAGTTATGGGCTACAGTCGCTGTGCCCAACTGCAATACTTCTTTCCTGAAAGAGCAAAGGCACGAAAACAAGTCGTCATGAGATTGTCCAGACGAATGGCTGAACGGTTATGTAACATATCTTCTGGTTCTCTTTGATATCATAATAGACTTTTGATAGGCTGTTTGTCTTTCTTTGAATACTGGTTGGACTTCTCTTTAGGAATATTCAACCCCTAAGCTTTAAGTTTGCTATGCCAATCTGCACAGGTCTTTCTGCAGGGGCTTGACTAAATGAGCAATGTTACTTCTCCTTAGAGGTGAATGGAAAGGGGGCATCTACTCCCAGAAAAAAGGGAAGTCTTTTGGTACAATAAATGCAGTCCGAAATGGAGGGAGAGATGTGTACTGTGCTAGTTTTACCTCGTACATGTTTTTTTGTTTGGTTATTTTTATTTTCTTATGTTATATTTGAGATGTTGATTGCTGTATGCTGCGATAGAGCACTCGGACTTAGATTTTGAGGCAAATGTCCATTCCCCCTGATGGTCTCCTATGTTGGAATATATCTCCTCTATTGCACCGCCATTAGGCAAGTAATTTCTTGGAATGTTAAGGGAATTAGATCCCTTTTAAAGAGAAATAGCTGAAAACGGACATAGATTTGTTACAGGAGACTTATTTGTGTAAATTGTGGGTAGGCTCTGTTTATGGCTCACCAGCTTGCGGTAAAAAGGCAGTGGTGTTGATCCTGATTAACAAACCCCTGACACATGAGATACGACATTGATGGAAGATTGCTTCATATGCTCGTAAATACCCCCTGTGGTTTGCTAAGCTTCTATAATGTGTTTGGACCCAACTCTACTAATGATAACTTATTTTCTCTCCTGGAATCTCAAATCTTGGCAATGACCGTTTGTAAAGTAGTCAGGGGGACTTTAACTCTGTGATAGATCAAAAGGAAAGGCAGGAGACAAGGAGATATAGTGATGGGAACACCACCCCCTCGACTGCATAACAAGGTGTCCTCCTAGAAAATACACCTATTTGAGACCCCAGCGGTAAAACAAAGACCTCTGGGCAGCACCACCAAACCAACGTATAAACTGACTGCTAGCGGTTGGTGGCGTTGATCCTACCACCCATGCATCAATAAAAATAAGAGTACCGCGGCACATCCATCAAAGTGACATGTGCTTTATTCACAAAAATGCAACGTTTTGATTCACTCCATGGAACCTTGAAAAAAGTTCCATGGAGTGAACCGAAACGTCGCATTTTTGTGAATAAAGCACATGTCACTTTAATGGATGTGCCGCGGTACTCTTATTTTTATTGTATGTGAGACCCTAGAAGATATCATAATCCTGCAGTCGTGGCCAAAAGATTTGAGAATGACACAAATATTAGTTTTCACAAAGTTTGCTGCTAAACTGCTTTTAGATCTTTGTTTCAGTTGTTTCTGTGATGTAGTGAAATATAATTACACGCACTTCATTTCAAAGGCTTTTATCGACAATTACATGACATTTATGCAAAGAGTCAGTATTTGCAGTGTTGGCCCTTCTTTTTCAGGACCTCTGCAATTCGACTGGGCATGCTCTCAATCAACTTCTGGGCCAATTCCTCACTGATAGCAACTCATTCTTTCATAATCACTTCTTGGAGTTTGTCAGAATTAGTGGGTTTTTGTTTGTCCACCCGCCTCTTGAGGATTAACCACAAGTTCTCAATGGGATTAAGATCTGGGGAGTTTCCAGGCCATGGACCCAAAATGTCAACGTTTTGGTCCCCGAGCCACTTAGTTATCACTTTTGCCTTATGGCACGGTGCTCCATCGTGCTGGAAAATGCATTGTTCTTCACCAAACTATTGTTGGATTGTTGGAAGAAGTTGCTGTTGGAGGGTGTTTTGGTACCATTCTTTATTCATGGCTGTGTTTTGGGGCAAAATTGTGAGTGATCCCACTCCCTTGGATGAGAAGCAACCCCACACATGAATGGTCTCAGGATGCTTTACTGTTAGCATGACACAGGACTGATGGTAGCGCTCACCTTTTCTTCTCCGGACAACCCTTTTTCCTGATGCCCCAAACAATCGGAAAGAGGCTTCATCGGAGAATATGACTTTGCCCCAGTCCTCAGCAGTCCATTCACCATATTTTCTGCAGAAGATCAATCTGTCCCTGATGTTTTTTTTGGAGAGAAGTGGCTTCTTTGCTGCTCTTCTTGACACCAGGCTATCTTCCAAAAGTCTTTGCCTCACTGTGCGTGCAGATGCGCTCACACCTGCCTGCTGCCATTCCTGAGCAAGCTCTGGACTGGTGGCACTCCGATCCCGCAGCTGAATCCTCTTTAGGAGACGATCCTGGCGCTTGCTGGACTTTCTTGGAGGCCCTGAAGCCTTCTTAACAAGAATTGAACCTCTTTCCTTGAAGTTCTTGATGATCCTATAAATTGTTGATTTGAGGTGCAATCTTAGTAGCCACAATATCCTTGCCTGTGAAGCCATTTTTATGCAACGCAATGATGGCTGCACGCATTTCTTTGCAGGTCACCATGGTTAACAATCGAAGAACAATGATTTCAAGCATCACCCTCCTTTTAACAGGTCAAGTCTGCCATTTTAACCCAATCAGCCTGGCATAATGATCTCCAGCCTTGTGCTCGTCAACATTCTCACCTGAGTTAACAAGACGATTACTGAAATGATCTCAGCAGGTCCTTTAATGACAGCAATGAAATGCAGTGGAAAGGTTTTTTTGGGATTAAGTTAATTTTCATGGCAAAGAAGGACTATGCAATTCATCTGATCACTCTTCATAACATTCTGGAGTATATGCAAATTGCTATTTTAAAAACTTAAGCAGCAACTTTTCCAATTTCCAATATTTTATGCAATTCTCAAAACTTTTGACCACGACTGTACTAGTAGAGAGTTTACTTTTTATTTCTCTGCTCAAAAATCCTGGTCTAGCAGAGATTATTGCTTATAGTGATATCTACAATGGTAATTTAATACCACCCCCCAATCTCCTTGACACTGAGTCCTATGAGAAAGGCTCTGACGTTTTATGGTGGTTTCCCCCAAAATTGACCAATGATGAGACATTTGCTGGAGTACTGGTGGGAAGAATTTGCCTCCACTAATGAGGAACATCAGTGTCAGCCCTTGCTTTATTGGGACACCACTAAGGCTGTTCTACGGGGCCCATTATTGCATATGTCTCTGGTTGACCGAAAACATTGCTGGAGGGTTATATATCAGCCAGTCTGTTAGTCAGATCCATGATTAGAGATGTTCCTTCTCTTTTGAAGTTGACAGCATGGTGTGAAGCACAGCAGGCTTTTAATGACTGGACACTGCAACGCGAACCGCACTACAGCTCGGGCCTGAAGGCTTCCCTTTTCAGATATGGTAATAAGTCAGGCAAACTATTAGCGACCCTAGCACAAAGCAGATTTCAAACTACATACTTTAATAGTTTACTTTCTTGAATGTAGATGCAAAAATCCTCTCGCAGCTTATAGCAGATAGACTAGAGAATGTTATGCCTACCCTTCTTGGCCCAGAACAAGTAGGCTATCACACAGGGAAGGTCTGCTATCACAAACATCAGGATGGTGTTGTCTGTTCTCGACCTTGTTTACCATCAATGCTGAAAAGGCTTTTGACAATGTCCGATGGGTTAAAATAGCCCCGTTCACTGATGATATATTATTTCTGTTAGATCCAGAGAAGGGAGTCCCGGTGATATTGTAGGCACTCAGAGATTTTGGAATGTATTCTGGATATCGTGTCAATATCTCTAAATGCGAATTGCTGTGGATAGGGGGAAAACCTAAAGTATCCTCTGTTTCTGTTCATGATCTCGGTTTATCTGTAGTTCAGGAAAGCGGGACATACTTAGGGGTGAAGATAGGGGCCACTCTCTGTACCAACCGAATTACTCTCCTCTCATCCATAGGATACAATCTGACCTGTTGAGATGGTTAGGACTACCTCTGAATATAGAGGGTCGATGCCATCTGGTCAAAATGTCATGCTTTGCACAGCTTCTCTATCCCTTCTCTACTGATGAAGAACGCAGACGTGCAATATTTACACTCCAGTTTCACCAAGTTTATCTGGCCTAGGAGGAAGCCTAGGATAGGTTTATCTAAATTAATGTTGTCTAGAGAGGAGGGAGGTGTAAATTTCCCTAATCTCAGAGGGTACGACTTAGCCTGCTGATTTAGACACCTCCTTGACTGGACACATGGTACTTCCTTTTATTCCAACACCACGTTGGAGCAACAACTTGCCTTTTCCTGGGCTCTTATGGCCCTGGCTCATTCAAGGTTGGCAACTCTCCCTCTATAAAGGGTTCTGTCCTTAGGGATACCCTGGTGAAATGGAAAATCTCGCACCAACATTTTAAGTTTTCTTATCAATGCTCTAGACACTTACCTCTTTGAAACAATGCTGACTTTCAGGTTAAAATGAGAAGCATTTTGTTTAGGGATCGGAAGGCGAAAGGAAATTGCCGTCCTGGGAAGTTGAGGCATAATGTGGAGGCAGGAGTTGTGCACCCTAATTAATTTGCAAGGAGTTTACTTATACCTGTATCAGCAGGTCAGACACTTATCTCGTAATCTAAATGACATTACGGGGGAAGCCTGGACGAATCCCTATCCATATCTATTTCTCAAATATATGGACAATTATGGAAATCCATCTCTCCCATACGACCAGAAATGGCATTCAGAGGATGGGTTAAAAAATTGCAGTTCTCTGAGGTCCTTCCATGCATTCTCATTGGATGGGCTGATTTCCAAAAACACCTAACTAATGTGGGTTCGAGACACAACGCAAAATACTTCAGAGAGCAATATAGCATCTCCAACCTCCCCAGACAGGAAAACTTCTTGTCAGCGATGTGGGACGCCAGAAACAAATTTATATCATAGACTGTGGGACTGCCCTAAACTTGTGTCCTAGTGGGTGGAGGTTTTAGACCGGGTGCACCAAATCAGTAGATTTAAGGGAGCTCTAGGTCCAACGCAAGTACTATTCCACTCTTGGCAAAGGCCACTTATCTCTACCAGAAAACCCGCTCATCTACCTCCCATAGTTTATGCTGTTATTTTTCTAGCTAGAAGTGTCTGCTATCAGAGTGGTTGACATCTCGTTTCCCAAGTATGCAGCAGTTAATCTCCAGGCTCACCACTCTTTTTTTTATCTGGAGAGATTGGAGACAATGAGACAAAGAAAAGTGTTTACTTAAGGTCCATTCACATGGGATGATGTACAAGCAGATTGTCGGGAAGGAAGCGTTCCTTCCCGACAATCTGCTGATTGCTAGCAGTGCATTTACATGCATCGATCAACTACAGCTAATGCCACCACTCTTCCCCATACTGTCTCGTTGTTCCCTGGCAGCAGATCATGTTTACACAGCACAATCTACACCGGGAAACAAATATTTTTTTGTGCTGCACAAACAATCCAATTACCTGATCAACGAGCATTCCTCTCGTTCATCGGGTATTTAACGGTGCATTCACACCACCAGATCATCACTAACAAGCATTCACAGTAATGATCTGTTCAATTCTCGGCCCGTGTATAGGGTCCTTTAGACGCTCTATGGGAAGGTGGAAGTTTTTCCTAACTCACATTTTTTTCTAATACTGAGCTGGAGGAGGCGATGATACCCAGTGGTAACAGAGAAAGAGACAAATGTACGCTGGGACGTCTGACAGTGTCCTGACGGATGTAAACGGTTTACGCTTGACCTCTTTTACTACAAGGTTACAGTTCTTATATCTGGTAACGGAGGGGATATATTTTTGGAGGCTTCATTGTAGGCACATTGCTATTACTTTATAATTGTTACTTTCTGTATGTTGAATGAGGATGATATGAGTCCTCATTGCTTGCACCTTTTATTGAAAAATCCATTAAAATATTTTAGAAAAATCAAGAACATAATAAGGTTCAGAATGAAAACTATTCAGACTGGCACTAGCTAATCAAAGACAACCTTCACTATATCTCATTTAATCTTTTTGTGATTTTAAACTACAGCTGGATGCCACCCTCCTATACCGTTTTGAAAAGGCGCATGGATGGACCCAGGTGAAATTTTATAAATTAGCCAACAAACTGGATAAAATGCTTACAGTGCAGCTTTGCACCTGCCAGCAAATTAATATCTCTATCAAATTTGAGACGAGAGAGGTCAGGTCACATCCAATCCTGTCAAGATACGGTATATCACCAATTCCATGCATTTTGCCAAAAGCTGTATTCTGACCCTACGGATGCTCCTGTTTGAGGTGTCTTAAATTTTAGCTCATTTACCAATTCCAAAACTGTTGCCTTCGGACACTGCAACTCTTAGGCCTCTTCCGCACAAGTGCAAAACATTGTAGTGCGTTTTGCACTCGTGTGAGAAAAATCGCTTGGGATCGGTGTTCTGTAGATTGTATTATTTTCCCTTATAACATGGTTATAAGGGAAAATAATAGCTTTCTGAATACAGAATGCATAGTAAAATAGCGCTGGAGGGGTTAAATTTTTTTTAAAAAATAATAATAATTTAACTTGCCTTAATCCACTTGATCGCGCAGCCCGGCAACTCCTTCTGTCTTCATCTTAGCTCTGTGCAGCAACAGGACCTGTGGTGACATCACTCCGGTCATCACATGATCCATCGCATTATCTTTTACTATGGTGATGGATCATGTGATGACCGGAGTGACGTCACCACAGGTCATGTTCCTCCACACAGCACAGAAGACAGACAGAAGAGATGCCGGGCTTCACGATCAAGTGGATTAAGGGGAGTTAAATTATTTTTTATTATTTTTTAACCCCTCCAGCGCTATTGTACTATGCATTCTGTATTCAGACTGCTATTATTTTCCCTTATAACCATGTTATAAGGGAAAATAATAATGATCGGGTCTCCATCCCGATCGTCTCCTAGCAACCGTGCGTGAAAATTGCACCGCATCCGCACTTGCTTGCGGATGCTTGCCATTTTCACGGAACCCTATTCATTTCTATAGGGCCTGCGTTACGTGAAAAACGCAGAATATAGAGTATGCTGCGATTTTCACGCAACGCACAAGTGATGAGTGAAAATCACCGCTCATGTGAACAGCCCCATAGAAATGAATGGGTCGGTATTCATTGCGGGTGCAATGCGTTCAACTCGCGCATCGTATCCGCGCGGAATACTCGCCCATGTGAAAGGGGCCTAAATCTCCCCATCAGTGATGAGGAACTAGAATCAACCATACACTACGTGCAGAATTATTAGGCAAATGAGTATTTTGACCACATCATCCTCTTTATGCATGTTGTCTTACTCCAAGCTGTATAGGCTCGAAAGCCTACTACCAATTAAGCATATTAGGTGATGTGCATCTCTGTAATGAGAAGGGGTGTGGTCTAATGACATCAACACCCTATATCAGGTGTGCATAATTATTAGGCAACTTCCTTTCCTTTGGCAAAATGGGTCAAAAGAAGGACTTGACAGGCTCAGAAAAGTCAAAAATAGTGAGATATCTTGCAGAGGGATGCAGCACTCTTAAAATTGCAAAGCTTCTGAAGCGTGATCATCGAACAATCAAGCGTTTCATTCAAAATAGTCAACAGGGTCGCAAGAAGCGTGTGGAAAAACCAAGGCGCAAAATAACTGCCCATGAACTGAGAAAAGTTAAGCGTGCAGCTGCCAAGATGCCACTTGCCACCAGTTTGGCCATATTTCAGAGCTGCAACATCACTGGAGTGCCCAAAAGCACAAGGTGTGCAATACTCAGAGACATGGCCAAGGTAAGAAAGGCTGAAAGACGACCACCACTGAACAAGACACACAAGCTGAAACGTCAAGACTGGGCCAAGAAATATCTCAAGACTGATTTTTCTAAGGTTTTATGGACTGATGAAATGAGAGTGAGTCTTGATGGGCCAGATGGCTGGATTGGTAAAGGGCAGAGAGCTCCAGTCCGACTCAGACGCCAGCAAGGTGGAGGTGGAGTACTGGTTTGGGCTGGTATCATCAAAGATGAGCTTGTGGGGCCTTTTTGGGTTGAGGATGGAGTCAAGCTCAACTCCCAGTCCTACTGCCAGTTTCTGGAAGACACCTTCTTCAAGCAGTGGTACAGGAAGAAGTCTGCAAGGTAAGAAAAACATGATTTTCATGCAGGACAATGCTCCATCACACGTGTCCAAGTACTCCACAACGTGGCTGGCAAGAAAGGGTATAAAAGAAGAAAATCTAATGACATGGCCTCCTTGTTCACCTGATCTGAACCCCATTGAGAACCTGTGGTCCATCATCAAATGTGAGATTTACAAGGAGGGAAAACAGTGTCTGGGAGGCTGTGGTTGCTGCTGCACGCAATGTTGATGGTGAACAGATCAAAACACTGACAGAATCCATGGATGGCAGGCTTTTGAGTGTCCTTGCAAAGAAAGGTGGCTATATTGGTCACTGATTTGTTTTTGTTTTGTTTTTGAATGTCAGAAATGTATATTTGTGAATGTTGAGATGTTATATTGGTTTCACTGGTAAAAATAAATAATTGAAATGGGTATATATTAGTTTTTTGTTAAGTTGCCTAATAATTATGCACAGTAATAGTCACCTGCACACACAGATATCCCCCTAAACTAGCTAAAACTAAAAACAAACTAAAAACTACTTCCAAAAATATTCAGCTTTGATATTAATGAGTTTTTTGGGTTCATTGAGAACATGGTTGTTGTTCAATAATAAAATTAATCCTCAAAAATACAACTTGCCTAATAATTCTGCACTCCCTGTAATGTCCTTGAAAAGTGGGAAATCACTGGAAGAGGACGGGTTCTCTTCACTTTTTATTTAAAAAAATTTAAAGATTCTTTTGCCACATTTGAAGAGTTTCTATGATTATATGGTGCAGGGTGGTCCACTACTTTCAGATCTTTAAACTGCATTAATTACAGTAATTCCTAAACCTGACAAAGATCACTCACTCCCGGGAAATTATAGCTCAATATCCCTCCTTAATAGTGATGAGCGGCAGGGGCTATATTCAAATTCTCGATATTACAAATATTTTGTAGAATATTCGTCATATTATCGCGAATTTTGAGAATTCGAGATTATTTTATCGGATGCGATAAATCAGCAATGTAAAAATCGCGTAATGTGAATTCATAACATGAAATACAGGCGTGGGTTACTTTTGCTACATTTTTCAAGCTGGTATAAGTTTCCTGAGACTGGAGAAAATGGTTGGCACGGCAGAACATTATAATAGCTTTATATGCAGATAGTCAAGTGCTCCAATATATTCGCGATTGCGCTAATCGGCAGTGATTTGAATTTTTTTTCACACTACGTGCAACTTCACATTTTAGCAGGTCTGACTACAGATTACTGATTGGTGCACTAAGTATTGTTGTGAACTTGACATTGCTTCCTTCTCATTGGCCCGCAAGCAAGAAGCAGAGAGGAATTATGTGTTCCGATGGAAAGAAATGCTAAATATATGGCACTATATTCTAAATATTCGCGAATTCTCGAAGTGGCGATATTTGCGCTAAAAATTTGCTATTTCAATATTCGTGCTCAAAACTACTCCTTAACATTGATTTGAAAATCTTCACCTCCATATTGGCTACCCGCCTAAATCGTTTCCTCCCCTCTTTAATACACGCTGACCAGGTGGGATTCATCCCTGGTAGAAAAGCCCCTGATAATCGGAGGAAAATATGTAACGTTATCTAGTGGGCTAATACAAAGTCTAAAGCCTGTATTACACTGCCCGATTTTTCGGCAGATAATCGCTAACGAGAGTTTGCATGAAGTTAATCTTTTTGCGGATGACATGTTTACCGTTCCTAATCCAGTGACCACGTTACCCAACTTATTAGATAGGCTCACCGTTTTTGGTCATATGTCAGGACTACATATTCAAACTTCTAAATCTGAAGTTTTACACTGTAATAAGCCATCCCAGACACAAAGAGTTGATCGCTGTTCATTTTGGATTCAAAACTTAAGATGATTACTTAACATATTTGGGGGTAAATATACCTAACTCTCTTGATTCCATTTTTAAATGGAAATATGTTCGCCTTATACCAAAATTAGGTCAAAAATTTATTTCCTGGAATTTTCTTCTTGGTTGGGCAGAATCCATATTGTGAAGATGGTTACACTGCATTGTATCCTACATTATTTTAGAAACCTTCTGGTACCTGTTTCGGATTCTGCACTGAAGCTCCTTCAAAATGAGATTTTCTGGTTTAAATGGGCATACATTCGCCCCTGGATCTCCAGATGAATTATGCACCTCCATAAAAAAAATAGGAGGATTCTCTATGCCTCACCTCTACAGGTATTATTATAGCGGCTTGGTTATCTCAACTGGGGATGACACCTGCAACTTCTAATCCCCCACAATGGGTGCTTTTAGAGTCTGATCTCCTAGCACCAGTGAGTCCACTAACTTTGATGCGGGCCCCAGACATTCCCCTAGCGGGGCAGACATTCCATTTCAAATATAAAATAAAGGGTACAACATCAACGATGCTCCCTATATTCCAGAACTGCCTTTTTCTACCTAGATTATCTTTCTTTGGTGGAAGCATGCCAAACTACGCCAGATTGGAGATTTCATGCTCAACTCAAAACTCACATCCAGGGACTATTTTCTTTCTTGCTTTTCTCCCCCACCCAGTGAACTTTTCCATTTTTTTTAACATCCTTAGTTCCAAGAGATAAGATGGTTGAATATACCTCCTTTAGAGGTTTGGTCAGTATAGAGCAGTAGAAAAAGGATCCCTTTCTTTCATTTATTCCATGGTCAATTCAACTCTTTCTAAAACTTGTATGTATTGATGGAAATATGGGGGACACTCTTACTCTGGAACAATGGAATGAATGTTGTACAGTGATCAGCAATGGAGGTTGGCAGGTGATGTTGACGGAAACATTGCTGAAGGTACTTCATAGAGTGCAATTGGTACCTTCCAGATTGCATATTATATATCAGTCATTCTCTTCTTTATGTTTTAGAGCAGGCATGCTCAACCTGCGGCCTTCCAGCTGTTGAAAAACTACAACTCCCAGCATGCCTGAACAGCTATCGGCCTACAGCAGAGCATGGTGGGAGTTGTAGTTTTACAACAGCTGAAGGGCCGAAGGTTGAGCATCCCTGTTTTAGGGGATGCCAAGAGACAGGTAATACCCTTCACATATGATGGACCTGTCCTATAGTTCATTAATTTCGGGCCACTATTCAGAAAGGACTGTTTGAGGTCGTTCATATATGTCCCTCTGTCTGCTCCTGTCTACCTATTAGGTCTTATATATTAATGCAATGTATAAATTTTTACTATATATTTTGATGGTTGCGTGCATACATGTTGCTTCCAGATAGAGGCCCCCTATTTATCCATCTTAGAAGTTATCCAGAGAATTAACCAAATTATGAAAAGTGACCCTCTCGGAAACTAGAAAACAGTTCTCTAAGATATGGAATCTATGGATGATTTGTGCTATGTCCCCTACTTTTTGTCCCCATGACTGTAAGAAGGGGTGGAGTTTTTTTCTTCTTTCTCTCTCTTTTACATATATCCCTAGTCGCCGAGGGGTGGGAGGAGACAGCCCCTATCATTATTCTACAGATAACCCCTTTATTTGCTTTCTTTATTGTACTTTATTGCTTTATCCACTTGCATATTTATGTATTTCCGTTCAACATTACCAGTAAATACTTTTGAAACATAATTAGATTTTTTGGGAGGTGAGATGGGACAAAAATTGCAATTCTTTCAACCACCAAATGAAGCCTTAACTGGACACAGTTAAGAAAATATGTGCGGGGCTAACTAGCAATCAGTCTATAATGTTAGCGCCAACCACACAGAACATCTTCATGTTGGCCCCCGTGTCAGGACTGTAGAGGAGAAAAGATGTCATGGAGTGACATGGCAATGATAAGTCATACAGATTAAAGAGCCTACCACAGGCAGCAAATCATATAAATTACAGGGGCCACCAGAACTGGCAACTCACTTAAGTTCCAGACAACACAGCCCACTGGGAATTTGCTGCTGATATTTGACACATGCTCAGTACAGGCTGCAGGAAAATAAGCAGTAGATGGAATTAGAAGCTGCAATTCCAACTGAAATGGCTGCTGGAAATGGAGGATCTCAGTGCAGAACCAGGAAAAATGAAGCTTGTACTGAGCATGTGTGAAAGTTCAGTAGCAGCAGTGGAGTAGGTGCACTGAAAAGTGCTTGACAATTAAGCTCTAGGTGGGCATTATGACTTTTTTTTTTTTTTTTTAGCGAATCCACCTAAGAAATCTAGTCAATGCAGTTTGTGTTGAGGAATGTGGGGACTGATCAGAATCCTGAACTTTGTCAGTGTATAGAAAGCTTTATAAGGCTGAAATTACATGTGTATTTTTTTTTAACCTGTAGTAACTTCTGGATCTAATTCCAGCCTAATAGGAATGTTATATGTTTTTTTTGCAGTTTGGAAAAAAATATATATATTTTTTTATCTTAACAGAAAATCCCAGTAAGAATTCTGAAGAAAACATCATGTTATCACAAAATTATAAAGCAGAAGATGAAGATATCATGCAGGGCTCTTCAGGAGAAAACGTCAATGTACATTTAGGACTTCACAGTACAGATCTGTTATATAATCCCCCTAATCATGAGGAACCGTCTCCTGACCGATCACAGATTGTTACGCCAAGTACAGGTCAGAAAGGGGGTAAAAGGTTCCAGTGTGGTAAAGAGTTTTCAGAAAGCTCAGGCATTTATACATACAGAAGAATTCACACAAGCGAGAAACCATATTCATGTTCAGAATGTGGGAAGTGCTTTACGGAGAAATCAAATCTTCTTAGACATGAGAGAAGTCACACAGGAAAAAAACCGTATTCATGTTCAAAATGTGAGAAATGTTTTTATCAAAAATCAGATCTTGTTAAACATGAGAGAATTCACACAGGAGAGAAGCCATACTCATGTACAGAATGTGGGAAATGTTTTAATCAAAAATCAGATCTTGTTAAACATAAGAGAATTCACACAGGAGAGAAGCCATATTCATGTTCAAAATGCTGGGAAGCGCTTTACAGAGACGTCAAATCTTCTTAGACATGAGAGAAGTCACATAGGAGAAAAAACTTATTCATGTTCAGAATGTGCAAAATACTTTATGGATAAACCAAGTCTTCTTATTCATGAGAAAAGTCATATAGGAGAGAAACCACATTCATCTACACAATATGGGAAAAGTTTTACACAAACATCAGACCTTGTTGCCCAAGAGAGAATTCACACAGTAGAGAAGCCATATTCATGTTCAGAATGTGATAAGTGTTTTACAGAGAAATCAAATCTTCTTAGACATAAAAAAAGTCACACGGGAGAAAAACCATATTCATGTTCAGAATGTGGGAAATGTTTTGCACAAAAATCAGATCTTGTTAAACATGAGAGAGTTCACACAGGTGAGAAGCCGTATTCATGTTCAGAATGTGGGAAGTGCTTTACAGAGAAATCAAATCTTGTTAAACACGAGAGAATTCACACAGGTGAGAAACCATATTCATGTTCAGAATGTGGGAGATGCTTTAAAGATAAAGCAAGTCTTGTTATTCATACGAGAAGTCACATAGGAGAAAAACCATATTCATTTTCAGAATGTGGGAACAAAAAATCACAAACATCAGACCTTGTTGTCCATGAGAGAATCCACATAGGAGAGAAGCCTTATTCGTGTTCAGAATGTGATAAGTGCTTTACAGGGAAATCAAATCTTCTTAGACATACGAGATGTCACACAGGAGAAAAAACATATTCATGTTCAGAGTGTGGGAAATGTTTTGCACAAAAGTCAGATCTTGTTAAACATAAGAGAATTCACACAGGAGAGAAGCCATATTCATGTTCAAAATGTGGGAAGCGCTTTACAGAGACGTCAAATCTTCTTAGACATGAGAGAAGTCACATAGGAGAAAAACCGTATTCGTGTTCAGAAAGTGGAAAATACTTTATGGATAAACCAAGTCTTCTTATTCATGAGAAAAGTCACACAGGAGAGAAACCACATTCATCTACACAATATGGGAAAAGTTTTACACAAACATCAGACCTTGTTGCCCAAGAGAGAATTCACACAGTAGAGAAGCCATATTCGTGTTCAGAATGTGATAAGTGTTTTACAGAGAAATCAAATCTTCTTAGACATAAAAAATGTCACACGGGAGAAAAACCATATTCATGTTCAATATGTGGGAAATGTTTTACGCAGAAATCACATCTTGTTAAACATGACAGAAGTCACACAGGGGAGAAGCCATATTCATGTTCAGAATGTGGGAAATGTTTTAATCAAAAATCAGATCTTGTTAAACATGAGAGAATTCACACAGGAGAGAAGCCGTATTCCTGTTCAGAATGTGGGAAGTGCTTTGCAGAGAAATCAAATCTTCATAGACATGAGAGAAATCACACAGGTGAGAAACCATATTCATGTTCAGAATGTGGGAAATGCTTTATAGATAAACCAAGTCTTGTTATTCATGAGAGAATTCACACAGGAGAGAAGCCATATTCATGTTCAGAATGTGGAAAGTGCTTTACAGAGAAATCAAATCTTCGTAGGCATGAGAGAAGTCACACAGGAAAAAAACCATATTCATGTTCAGAATGTGAAAAATCTTTTACACAGAAATCTAGTCTTGTTAGTCATGAGAGAATTCACACAATGGAAATGCCATACTCTTGTTCAGAATGTAGGAAGTGCTTTTCAAATAAATCTCATCTTGTTACACACAAGAAACATCACACAGCAGAGAAAACATACTCGTGTTCAGAATGTGGGAAATGTTTTAAACAAAAATCATATCTTATTACACATGAGCGAAATCATACAGCTGAGAGGCCATTTTCATGTTCAGAATGTGGCAAATGTTTTAAACAAAAATCAAATCTTGTTACACATGAGAGAATTCATACAGGAGAGAAACCCTATTCATGTTCAGAATGTGGGAAAAGTTTTACAGATAAGTCAAATCTGGTTAGACATGAGAGAAGTCACACATGAGAGAAGCTATTTTCGTGCTCAGAATGTGGGAAATGTTTTATATCTAAAGCAGAACTTAAGGAACATCAGACAAGTCACACAGGAGAGAAGCAGATTTGATGTCACTTCCGTATGCCTCAAAGCTACTTGAACAACATGTCCATTCGAAACTGTCCTCTCACCTTTCCTCCTGCCCCCACCACTCGACTTCCTGCTCCCACCACTCGACTGAGACTGCCGTTACCAAAGTCATTAATGACCTACTAACAGCCAAAACCAAAAAACATTACTCTGTACTCCTTCTCCATGACCTGTCCTCTGTCTTTGACGCTGTCGACCACGCCCTTCTGTTGAAACTCTCTCATCTCTTGGCATCACTGACCTGGCCCTCTCCTGGATCACATCATACCACACATACTGGACGTTTAGCGTCTCCCACTCTCACACCACCTCCTCGCCTCATTCCCGCTTTGTTGGTGTCCCGCATGGCTTTGTCCTAGGACCCCTGCTCTTCTCTATTTACGCTTTTGGCCTGGGACATCTCATAGAGTCCTATGGCTTTCAGTATCACTCTTATGCTGACGACACACAAATCTACCTCTCTGGTCCAGACATCACCACCTTATTATCCAGAATCCCATAATGTCTATCTTCTATATCATCCTTCTTCTACTCTCACTTCCTAAAACTTAACACGGATAAAACAGAATTCATTGGATTCTGCCCTCTCATTCCAACTGCACATCCAAGCCCTTTCCACCACCTGCTGCCTCCAACTAAAAAACATCTCCCGCATCCGCGCTTTCCTTAACTTTGAATCTGCAACAGGGGTGTGGAAATTTTTAAAAAAACTACTTGTCGAAGGACTAAAGCGGGGTCTCAATCTACTTGTCCCTCATGACAATCTACTTGTCCTGATACAAAAAGTAATTTTAAATCAAAACCATATTTAAGTGAATCCCTTTAATGTACATGCCATACTGGGGCAGTGAATCCCTTTAATGTACATGCCATACTGGGCCAGTGAATCCCTTTAATGTACATGCCATACTGGGCCAGTGAATCCCTTTAATGTACATGCCATACTAGGCCAGTGAATCCCTTTAATGTACATGCCATACTGGGGCAGTGAATCCCTTTAATGTACATGCCATACTGGGCCAGTGAATCCCTTTAATGTACATGCCATACTGGGCCAGTGAATCCCTTTAATGTACATGCCATACTGGGGCAGTGAATCCCTTTAATGTACATGCCAGTATGGGGAAGTCTCCCCCCCCCCCCCTATTCATGGAGGGTGAGTGGCTGGAAGTTGGAACCTGGCAGCACTCCTATTGACACTTCAATGCCAGGGAGAAGAAGCAGAGCGGCAGCCTGACAGCAGAGCATAGCTGACCCAGAGCAGTCACCACACACACTACCTGCTGGGCTATCTATCACGGCACAGGCTGCCACCATGACAGGAGCTCCTACTACAGCCGCTGACTAACGTGTGCCTCCGCTGGGAGCTGACTTCCGGCCCGTGGCGCCCGACTTCCGACCTGCACAGGAGCGCTGATAACTAGTGATGGGAAGTTCGGATCTTTTAGGTGAATCGGTTCATTTGAATCAGCTCATTCAAATGAACCGATTCATGAATCGGATCTTCGGTTCACTTGCTGAGTCACTGACTGCAGAGCTGACTCGCAAGTGAACCGAAGACTCTAGGTGCCGATGCGCATGCGCAGATGCTATACAGTCGATTCACAATCACTTGCTGCTGCTGACTCAGTGCAGTCGGCTCTTCAGCTCTCTAATTAGTAATGAGCGAGTCAGGATCAGGAAGAGTGATTTATTATAGGGATAGTGAAGGGAAGCTGAGGCTGACGCTGGACAGGAGGACTCAGGAGTCAGAAGCTGTCACTGTGGTGTGCAATGTGCATTGTTACCCACAGTGACAACAGTCTGACACTGATATTAGTACAATGAACCAAGTGAAGTGATGTGAACCCACCCTTAGCTATATAGCTACTTAACTGAATGAGATGCCTTTAACATATATATCTCCTGACAAGCCAATTTGATCCTAAAGGGTTAATTTAATTCAACCTGTAATGTAAACTCTTGTGTCATCTGTCACTTCTCCTATCCCTTAATCTTATCACTGCTGCAACAAAAGCAGCCAGCCTCAGTGTAAACTGCTCTACACTCTGACTCACGGCTCTTGGCTCTTTTAACTCAAAGAATCGAATGAGTCACAAACTAAGTCGGATCTTTAGATTCTTTTAACTTGTGACTCATTCGATTCATTTCTATTCTTAGACTCCCCTGTGTGACTCAGACGACTCAGAGCTGCTAGTGTGCTTGCCCTGCCCCCTCAGCTCTGGTCGGTGATTGGTTGGTGGGCGGGGAGGGGAGGGGCTGGCAGAAGCCAGCTTCCACTCTAAGATCATATTACGCTCCTCCCCGTCCCTCCCTCAGGCTCCTCCCTGCTGCCAGCGTCTCTGCATTGTCTGTGTGACTGAGCTGAGCCGTTTCAAACGGATCGGATCAGTCAGCCCTGCTACTTGCCCGCAGGGCTAAGCTGCCTGCACAAACTACCTGCCCGGCGCCCGGAACTGCATGTCCCGGGCGTCGGGCGATAGGAATTCCACACCCCTGTGCAAAAATGTTTGTACATGCCCTCATCATCTCCCGCCTAGACTACTGCAACATAATCCTCTGTGGTCTTCCATCTAGCACTCTCGCGCCCCTCCAATCTATCCTTAAGGCCGAATGCACACGGCCGTTTTTCACGGCCGTGAGCGGTCCGTGGAACCGCGGCCTGGATTCCTGCTGAGAGCAGGAGCGCACGGCGTCATTGGTTGCTATGACGCCGTGCGCTCCCTGCTGCCGCCACAGTACAGTAATACACTGGTATAGATCATACCAGTGTATTAATGTAGTGCGGCGGCAGCAGGGAGCGCACGGCGTCATAGCAACCAATGACGCCGTGCACTCCTGCTCTCAGCAGGAATCCAGGCCGCGGTTCCACGGACCGCTCACGGCCGTGTGCATTCGGCCTAACTCTGCTGCCTGACTAATCCACCTTTCACCCTGTTACTCCTCTGCCAATCTCTTCACTGGCTCCCCACTGCCCACTGAATTCACTTCAAAATACTAACAAATACATACAAGGCCGTCCACAACCTGTCCCCTCCCTACATCTCTGAGCTACTTTCCCGATACATCCCCACATGCATATCCGATCCTCACAAGACCTCCTCCTCTCCTCTTATCACCTCTTCCCACAATCGCCTCCAAGATTTCTCCCTATGCATCCCCCCACACTCTGGAACTTGCTACTTCAACATATCAGACGCTCACCTAATGTGGAATCCTTTAAAAGAAACCTAAAAACCCACCTCTTCAGACAAGTCTACAACCAGTGACCCTGCTGCCTCTATACCGCCATGACCAACCTTACCCTCACCTACTGTGTCTTTCTCCCATTCCATGTAGATTGTAAGCCCTCATGGGCAGGGCTCTCTCTCCTTCTGTACCAGTTTGTGACTCGTCTTGTTTATGCTTAGTGCAATTGTCTGTATTATGTATGTCCATGCCCCTTATCATATGTACAGCGCTATGGGAATGAATGGCACTTTAATAATAAATAATAATAATATGGGAAAAATGTTTTGTAAGGAAATCAAATTCTAAAACTTAGATAAAAGGAAACCATGTTAGGGTACATTCACTTACGTTAAACTATTCCGGTATTGCGTTTCATCCTAGGGGCTCAATACCAGAAAAAAATGATCAGTTTTATCCTAATGCATTCTGAATGTAGAGCAATACGTTCAGTATGCATCAGGGATGTCTTCAGTTCAGTCACTGTACAGTTTTTGGATGGAGAAAATGCCACAGCATGCTGCAGGTTTTTTTCTCCTTCCAAAATTCCAGAACACTTGCCAGAATTCCGTATCCGGCAGTTATTATACATTGAAATGCATTAATGCCGGATCCGGCCACAAGTGTTCCGGTAAAACGGATCCAGTTTTGCGAAAAAGTTAAATACGGTATTGCAATGCATTTGTGAGACGGATCTGCTTCCGGGATCGTCTACAAATGGTATCAGTTTGCATACAGATTGCTGGAATCTGGGAAATGCTATAGGAGCAAAAACTAAATTTTAACTCCAGTTATTCACAGATATTCGGGTTTCATGGAATCGATCTATTCTCAGGATCTTCAGACTGGTAGGTGGTCTGATTCTTGACTCCCTTGGCATACTGAAAAAAGATCAACATACATAGTAATGTAGTAATATAGCTTGTAAGTCTGAAGAAAGACATATGTCCATCCACTTGAGTCAATTTTTTCTACAAAATGCATCTAGAGGAAGGCAAAAAAACATGGTAGAAGCCAATTTTTCTAATTTTAGGGGCTACAATCAGGCAGAATAACTTCCTTGATCAACTACCAATCACCAGAATACTAGTGTGTATAACCTATGATATTATTTAACTCCAGAAATACATCCAGGCCCCTCTTAAACTCTTTTAGTTTGTTCAAGCCCCCCTTCCCCCGTGGCAGAGAGCTCCATAGTCTCACTGCTCTTACAGTAGACATAGATAAGTCCCCTTGTCACAGCCATGGCATACAAATAGATGATAGGGGTGATCTCTGCATTGACCCCTGATATATTTATACATGGTTATTTGATCTCCTCTCTGGTATCTTTTAACCCTTTCAGTACCGGGCCACTTTTCACCTTAAATCCCAGGCTGATTTTTGCAAGTCTGACATATGTGACTTTATATGGTAATAACTTTAGAACGCTTTTACTTATCCAAGCCATTCTGAGATTTTTCTTGTGACACGTTGTATACTTCATGACAGTGGTAAATTTGAGTCGATATATTTTACCTTCCTTTATAAAATAATCCAAAATGCACAAAAAATCAGGAAAAAGTCAAAATTTACAAAATTTGTTTTTTTTTACTTTTAAGTTATACCTCCATAAAATGGTTATCAGTCAACATTGCCCATATGTCTGCTTTATGTTGGCATAATTTTGTAAATGTAATTTTCTTTTTTTAGGACGTTAGAAAGCTCGGAAATTTAGAAGCTTTTTTTTTTTTCATTTTCAACAAAATTTCCCAAACCATTTTTTTAAGCACCAATTCAATTATAAAGTGATTTTGAGGGGCTAACATAATGGAAACCACCCATAAATGACCTCATTTTAGAAACTAAACCCCTCAAATTATTCTAAACTGATGTTACAATCTTTAACCCTTGAGGTGTTCCACAACAATTAGGCTAGGTCTACACAACGACATTTGTCGCACGACAATTTTTATAATGATAGTCTATGGTGTCGCACTGCGACATGCTGCGACGCGACAGTCGCAAAAAATCTATTCGAGTGCGACACCATAGACTTTTATTATAAAAATTGTCACGCGACAAATGTTGCAGTGTAGTTCTGCCCTATCTGTCGTGCAGACCTAGCCTTAAAGGAAGATGGAGAGGAAATTAAAAATTTTTACTTTATTGGTAGATTTTTTTATGTTAATCAATTTTTTCTTGCAACACAGCAAGGGTTAACAACAAAATAAACGTCAATATATATCACGCTGATTCTGCAGTTTACAGAAATTCCCCATATGTGGTAGTAAACTGCTGTCGGGGCATATGTCAGTGGTCAGAAGGAAAGGCGCGCCATATGGATTTTGGAGGTAGATTTCGCTAGACTGTTTTTAGGCGACATTTTGTATTTGAAAAGAACCTGACGTACCCCTACAGTGGAAACCCTCAAAAAGTGATCCCAGTTTGAAAACTACACCCCTTATATAATATAATAGAATATATTAAGGGGGTACTAAGCACTTTGAACCCCTAAGCGGTTTACGGAATTTGGAAACTCTTGGCTGTAAAAATGAAAAGTTTTGTTTCTTCCAATAAAATGTTGCTTTAGCCCTAAATTTTTCATTTTCACAAGGGGTAACAGGAGAAAAAGCACCCCATGATTTGTTACCCATTTTCTCCTGAATACAGCAACACCCCATATGTGGTGGTAAACTGCTGTGGGGGCACATGGCAGGACTCAGAACGGAAGGAAAGCCATATGGCTTTTGCAGCGCAGATTTTGATGTATAGAATTGTTTTATGTGGGGCCCAGTTTTTTACGAGATGATATGACAGTTTGATTGGTACCATTGTGGGATACATAAGACTTTTTGATTGGTTGGTATCGCTAGGTGAAAAAAATTGCATAGTTTTTATGTTTATTTTTTACAGCATTTACCTGAGGGGGCATATAATGTGATATTTTTTATAGAGCAGGTTGTTACGCATGGGGTGATACCTAATATGTCTATCATTTTTATTTTTGTTAAGTTTTACACAGGGAAATCATTTTTGAACAGAATCAAATCTTGTTTGTGTTGATATTTTCTGAAAGTCCTATTTTTATTATTTTTTGGGCAATTGTCTTAAGTAGGGGCTCATTTTTTGTGGGATGTGATAACTGTTTGGTACCATTTTGGGGTACATAAGACTTTTTGATCACTTAGCATTACACTTTTTGTGGGGCAAGGTGACCAGAAAATGGCTTTTATGACACTGTTTTCATTTTATTTTTTTATGGCGTTCACCTGATGGGGTGGATCATGTGATATTTTTATAGAATCAGTCAATACGGACATGGCAATATCTAATATGTCTACTTTTCATTTTTTTTCCCTTTCTTTGACAATTTTTTTTTACTTTCTTTTGGAAAAAGGATGCTTTTTTTTTTTTACTTGAATTTTTTTGTAAAACTTTTTTTTTTTTTTACTTTTTTTCACCTTATTTTTGTCCCACTCTGGGATTTCAACTTTTGGGGGTCTGATCCCCTTTACAATGCATTACAATACTTCTGTATTGTAATGCATTGGCTGTAAGTGTATTACTCACTGTAATACACTTACAGATTCCTACCTGTGAGCTCCAGGGGGCTGAATCTCACAGGCTCTGACGGAAGGCAGCCACGATGCCTAAGGAAGGGTTAAGGTGCCGGCATTGGTGTTTTCACTGATGCCGGCGCATAAGCAGGTGTTCGGCTATCCGTGACTACCTAACTCCTGCAGCTGATCGGATCACCGTAGCTGTATGGCGCTGGGATTTCTGTCCCAGATTCCAGTGCCTTACATGTACAGGGCTGGTATCCTACGGGTTTAAGAGGTTTTGTCAGCATGATTAACCCTATTATACCTGGCACACTGCCTGGTAAGGGCCATTATGCTGATTAAAACAATACTTTTCTTTTGTCTGTACGCTAAACATAGATAAGATATCAGCATTTTTCTATTTATATGCAAATTAGTAACTTTGAGCACCAGAAGGCAGGGCTGAGTCCTTGGAGCACTGCTTTGTCACATTCCCTTTTGCTTTGCACACTTCCCCTCCTCTTTATCGACAGGGCTAGATATCAGCATGCGGAGGGCAGAGCTATCTCCTAGCATCTACATATCATATACACTATGTACTATTAGGGTAATTTACAATTATAAATATGTCCTAATTGTGGCACACAAAGATTGCGGCACAAAGGTTATTTGCACCGCAATCTGTGATTTTGTTTTTCCCCTACTCACACCAGGTCTAAAAAAGTTGGCGTGGTGTGGGTGGGGATGGGCAGTCCTGATTTTAGCATGTAGAGATCGTTGGATGGAATCTTGGGAGAGATTTTCAGATTTTTCTTTAGATAATTTTTCCCCCACATTTTACTCATAATAAATGTCTAGATTGTTATGATATTGAGAATAAATAAATATTGCCGGTTTCTTTATAATCATATATTGTCTGTAAATAAAGCAGTGATATGTAGATGAGCTTTCTGAGCAGATCTCAGTGTGGTAAGGTTAGTAGTATATATGATATGTAGATGCCAGGACACGGCTTTGCCCTTAGCATACTGATGTCAATCAAAGGGAGGGTAGAGTCTGCATAGCGCAGGGGTTGTTACGAAGCAGTGCTCCAAGATTATGTCCCCTGGTGCTCAAACCTACTGATTGCATATGAACAGATATCTCTGCAGCTATTTAGCATACAGACAAAAGAAATGTATAGTTTTAATCAGCATTATGAGCCCCACCAGGCAGTATCTGGTTTAATGGCATTGATCATGCTGTCAGAGCATCTTTAAACAATCCTAATTTTGATAGTCTCTGGGTCCTGTAGTCCACCTATTCCAGATATTACTTTAGTTGCCCTCCTCTGAACCCTCTCTAGCTTTGCTATGTTTGCCTTGTTCACAGGAGCCCAGGACTGTACACAGTCCCCCATGTGTGGTCTGACTAGTGATTTGTAAAGTGGTAGGACTATGTTCTCATCACTGCCATCTATGCCTCTTTTGATGCAACCCATTATCTTATTGGCCTTGGCAGCAGCTGCCTGACACTACAGCTTTGTGTGCTGTCTACTAAAATTCCTAAGTCCTTTTCCATGTCAGTGTTACCCAGTGTTTTACCATTTAGTATGTACGGGTGACTTGCATTATTCCTTCCCATGTACATAACCTTACATTTGTCAGTGTTAAACCTCATCTGCCACTTCTCTGCCCAAACCTCCAACATAGCCAGATCCATCTGTAGCAAGTATACTGTCCTCTGTAGTATATATACAGTATACTGTCTTCTGTAGTATATACAGTTGTATGAAAAAGTATGGTAATACTTTGGAATGATATGGATTTCTACACAAATTGGTCATAAAATGCGATCTGATCTTCATCTAAGTCACAACAATAGACAATCACAGTCTGCTTAACTAATAACACACAAAGAATTAAATGTTACAATGTTTTTATTGAACACACCATGTAAACATTCACAGTGCAGGTGGAAAATGTATGTGAACCCCTAGACTAATGACATCTCCAATAGCTAATTGGAGTGAGGTGTCAGCCAACTGGAGTCCAATCAATGAGATGAGATTGGAGGTGTTGGTTACAGCTGCCCTGCCCTATAAAAACACACACCAGTTCTGGGTTTTCTTTTCACAAGAAGCATTGCCTGATGTGAATGATGCCTCGCACAAAAGAGCTCTCAGAAGACCTACGATTAAGAATTGTTGACTTGCATAAAGCTGGAAAGGGTTATAAAAGTATCTCCAAAAGCCTTGCTGTTCATCGGTCCACGGTAAGACAAATTGTCTATAAATGGAGAAAGTTCAGCACTGCTGCTACTCTCCCCTATGAGTGGCCGTCCTATAAAGATGACTGCAAGAGCACAGCGCAGACTGCTCAATGAGGTGATGAAGAATCCTAAAGTGTCAGCTAAAGACTAACAAAAGTCTCTGGCATATGCTTATATCCCTGTTAGCGAATCTACGATACGTAAAAATCTCTAAACAAGAATGGATTTCATGGGAGGATACCACAGAGGAAGCCACTGCTGTCCAAAAAAAACATTGCTGCATGTTTATAGTTTGCACAAGAGCACCTGGATGTTCCACAGCAGTACTGGCAAAATATTCTGTGGACAGATGAAACCAAAGTTGAGTTGTTTGGAAGAAACACACAACACTATGTGTGGAGAAAAAGAGGCACAGCACACCAACATCAAAACCTCATCCCGACTGTGAAGTATGGTGGTGGGGGCATCATGGTTTGGAGCTGCTTTGCTGCGTCAGGGCCTGGACGGATTGCTATCATCGAAGGAAAAATGAATTCCCAAGTTTTCAAGACATTTTGCAGGAAAACTTAAGGCCATCTGTCCACCAGCTGAAGCTCAACAGAAGGAGGGAGTTGCAACAGGACAACGACCCAAAGCACAGAAGTAAATCAAAAACAGAATGGCTTAAACAGAAGAAAATACGCCTCCTGGAGCGGCCCAGTCAGAGTCCTGACCTTAACTCGATTGAGATGCTGTGGCATGACCTCAAGAAAGCGATTTCACACCAGACATCCCAAGAATATTGCTTAACTGAAACAGTTCTGTAAAGAGGAATGGTCAAGAATTACTCCTGACCGTTGTGCACGTCTGATCTGCAACTACAGGAAACGTTTGGTTGAAGTTATTGAGGCCAAAGGAGGTTCAACCAGTTATTAAATCCAAGGGTTCACATACTTTTTCCACCTGCACTGTGAATGTTTACATGGTGTGTTCAATAAAAACATGGTAACATGTAATTCTTTGTGTGTTATTAGGTTAAGCAGACTGTGATTGTCTATTGTTGTGACTTAGATGAAGATCAGATCACATTTTATGACCAATTTGTGCAGAAATCCATATCATTCCAAAGGGTTCAGATACTTTTTTTTGCAACTGTATACAGTATTGTGTCCTCTGTAGTATATATACTGTATATTGTCCTCGGTATTATATATATATATATATATATATTCACCAAATGAAGAGGCAGCACTTCCAGTTATTGGTGATAGGGTGACGACCCCAAACTTTATTCCCAGCAACGTTTCGGCCTTCTCACTGAGGCCTTTGTCAAGCCTCAGTGAGAAGGCCGAAACGTTGCTGGGAATAAAGTTTGGGGTCGTCACCCTATCACCAATAACTGGAAGTGCTGCCTCTTCATTTGGTGAATATATATGTTGGAGGATAAGCCAGCCTCTCTGAGGAATATTGCACCCAGTGCACAACGTCTGACTGTGCTGCTGCACCATTTGCGGTATTATATATATATATACAGACGTGGACAAAATTGTTGGTACCCTTTGGTCAATGAAAGAAAAAGTCACAATGGTCACAGAAATAACTTTAATCTGACAAAAGTAATAATAAATTAAAATTCTATAAATGTTAACCAATGAAAGTCAGACATTGTTTTTCAACCATGCTTCAACAGAATTATGTAAAAAAATAAACTCATGAAACAGGCATGGACAAAAATGATGGTACCCCTAACTTAATATTTTGTTGCGCAACCTTTTGAGGCAATCACTGCAATCAAACGCTTCCTGTAACTGTCAATGAGACATCTGCACCTCTCAGCAGGTATTTTGGCCCACTCCTCATGAGCAAACTGCTCCAGTTGTGTCCGGTTTGAAGGGTGCCTTTTCCAGACTGCATGTTTCAGCTCCTTCCAAAGATGCTCAATAGGATTGAGGTCAGGGCTCATAGAAGGCCACTTTAGAATAGTCCAATTTTTTCCTCTTAGCCATTCTTGGGTGTTTTTAGCGGTGTGTTTTGGGTCATTGTCCTGTTGCAAGACCCATGACCTGCGACTGAGACCAAGCTTTCTGACACTGGCTAGTACATTTCTCTCTAGAATTCCTTGATAGTCTTGAGATTTCATTGTACCCTGCACAGATTCAAGACACCCTGTGCCAGACGCAGCAAAGCAGCCCCAGAACATAACAGAGCCTCCTCCATGTTTCACAGTAGGGACAGTGTTCTTTTCTTGATATGCTTCATTTTTTCGTCTGTGAACATACAGCTGATGTGCCTTGGCAAAAACTTCGATTTTTGTCTCATCTGTCCACAGGACATTCTCCCAGAAGCTTTGTGGCTTGTCAACATGTAGTTTGGCATATTCCAGTCTTGCTTTTTTATGATTCGTTTTCAACAATGGTGTCCTCCTTGGTCGTCTCCCATGTAGTCCACTTTGGCTCAAACAACGACGGATGGTGCGATCTGACACTGATGTTCCTTGAGCATGAAGTTCACCTTGAATCTCTTTAGAAGTCTTTCTAGGCTCTTTTGTTACCATTCGGATTATCCGTCTCTTAGATTTGTCATCAATTTTCCTCCTGCGGCCACGTCCAGGGAGGTTGGCTACAGTCCCATGGATCTTAAACTTATGAATAATATGTGCAACTGTACTCACAGGAACATCTAGTTGCTTGGAGATGGTCTTATAGCCTTTACCTTTAACATGCTTGTCTATAATTTTCTTTCTGATCTCTTGAGACAGCTCTTTCCTTTGCTTCCTCTGGTCCATGTCGAGTGTGGTACACACCATATCACCAAACAACACAGTGATTACCTGGAGCCATATATATAGGCCCAATGGCTGATTACAAGGTTGTAGACACCTGTGATGCTAATTAGTGGACACACCTTGAATTAACATGTCCCTTTGGTCACATTATGTTCTGTGTTTTCTAGGGGTACCATCATTTTTGTCCATGCCTGTTTCATGAGTTTATTTTTTTACATAATTCTGTTGAAGCATGGTTGAAAAACAATGTCTGACTTTCATTGGTTAACATTTATAGAATTTTAATTTATTATTACTTTTGTCAGATTAAAGTTATTTCTGTGACCATTGTGACTTTTTCTTTCATTGACCAAAGGGTACCAACAATTTTGTCCACGTCTGTATATACAGTAAATTGTCCCCTGTAGTGTGTGTGTGTGTGTGTATGTATATATATATATATATATATATATATATATATATATATATATATATATATATATAATTCCAGGAAATCCACGGCACTTCCTTCGGTAAAAACGTAAGTGTTTATTCACCAGAAATACAACGTTTTGGTTCGCACACTGGAACCTTTTTCAAGTAGTGATGTTATACTGCTTGAAAAAGGTTCCAGTGTGCGAACCGAAACGTTGTATTTCTGCTGAATAAACACTTACGTTTTTACTGAAGGAAGTGCCATGGATTTCCTGGATTTATTAGTTTTTGAAGCCTGGATTGCTTTATCAGCCGCTGGCACCCGCCATTACAGACTAGTGCTGTGCTGTTCACAGCTACTGAACACTTGCTAGTAGACTGTGACAGGAAAGGTGAAACTACATAATAAATTAGTAATATTTCAGAACATAAATATCCATAGTACATGGCATGAATAAAGAATATATGTTATACACACAGTACATGAGGTAATAAAATAATATTGAGCTATCAAATACAAGAAACATATAATAAACTACAGTAAATGTCACATGTCGCTGCAAGATGCTGTGGTAGCCATGCTGGTTCAGTATGCCTTCAATTTTGAATAAATCCCCAACAGTGTCACCAGCAAAGCACCCCCACACCATCACACCTCCTCCTCCATGCTTCACGGTGGGAACCAGGCATGTAGAGTCCATCCGTTCACCTTTTCTGTGTCGCACAAAGACATGGTGGTTGGAACCAAAGATCTCAAATTTGGACTCATCAGACCAAAGCACAGATTTCCACTGGTCTAATGTCCATTCCTTGTGTTCTTTAGCCCAAACAAGTCTCTTCTGCTTGTTGCCTTAGCAGTGGTTTCCTAGCAGATATTCTACCATGAAGACCTGATTCACAGAGTCTCCTCTTAACAGTTCTTCTAGAGATGTGTCTGCTGCTAGAACTCTGTGTGGCATTGACCTGGTCTCTAATCTGAGCTGCTGTTAACCTGCGATTTCTGAGGCTGGTGACTCGGATGAACTTATCCTCCGCAGCAGAGGTGACTCTCGGTCTTCCTTTCCTGGGGCGGTCCGCATGTGAGCCAGTTTCTTTGTAGTGCTTGATGGTTTTTGTGACTGCACTTGGGGACACTTTCAAAGTTTTCCCAATTTTTCGGACTGACTGACCTTTATTTCTTAAAGTAATGATGGCCACTCGTTTTTCTTTACTTAGCTGCTTTTTTCTTGCCATAATACAAATTCTAACAGTCTATTCAGTAGGACTATCAGCTGTGTATCCACAACGCAACTGATGGTCCCAACCCCATTTACAAGGCACGAAATCCCACTTATTAAACCTGACAGGGCACACCTGTGAAGTAAAAACCATTTCAGGTGACTACCTCTTGAAGCTCATCAAGAGAATGCCAAGAGTGTGCAAAGCAGTAATCAAAGCAAAAGGTGGCTACTTTGAAGAACCTAGAATATGACATATTTTCAGTTGTTTCACACTTTTTTTTGTTATGTATATAATTCCACATGTGTTAATTCATAGTTTTGATGCCTTCAGTGTGAATCTACAATTTTCATAGTCATGAAAATAAAGAAAACTCTTTTAATGAGAAGTGTGCCGGCATACATACATAATTCCTCTGGGTAGCCATCTTATATGCTTCTGGCCTATGTAAAAAACCAGTGAACTCTCATCTTCTTGAAGCCTGGGTTACCTATGATATAGATGGACACTTTTATTACCACTACTCTGTAAGGCCAGCAATAAAAGGTCATAAAGGCTATACCAGGCCCAGCTCATCCTGTCCCTTGAGATAAGATAAGCTCGCTGTCAAGCCTGGCTGGAGCGTGACGTCATTAATTTCCAGGTCTGGTTTGAGGAGAGCTAATAGCCCTTAATTAGCTCTGGGCATAAAACCAGTCCACTTTCATATTTCATTTATGAATCAACTTATGCCCATTCTGACACCAGATCCAGGCTCTACAGACTATTGTGGTTAATTTGGTATCAAATATGACTAGAGGATGTGATTCCTTAGCTGACCTATGGGTGGTAGAAGAACTAAAGGTCCCAGCATTACCGTGTGTGGTCTCATTCTGTAGGTAAATAAATAAGGATCGCAAATATGTATTCTGTATAAAAATATGCCGATGTATCAAGGAGATACGGGCTTAAGTATAATCCTCATTGTAGGAACTGAACTTTGATGGGGTCATAAAACACTTGGGGGCAATCCCTAGGATTGACAGTCACTCTGCTGCCATTGGCTGACAGGAGTAAGTCTCCTGCCCATGGCAGAGTTCATAAAAATCAATGCACAAGGACAGAGGAGAGAGACCCATGGAACATCACCAGACACTTAATTGGACATTGACGGCATATCCCTGTATCAGAAGAACTTTGAGGGTCTCCCCTGATACATACTGCACAGGGTTTGCAAGGATTCAAAAAGGACATATGAACGACCATCTGAAACCCTCCAGAGAAACTAAGTATTCTTTCATCTTTTTCCCTTTCATTTGAACTGTCGTGATTATTTATATTGTTATTATTATTCTGTAGATTTATAGTCATTTTCATTAGACTTGTATGCACTGCTTTTTACCGCTTATTAAAGATTATAAAATCTAAATGGCCAAGTCTTCCATATTCTAAGCTTCTGAACAACGTACCTTGCCTTTGAAGAGACGTTACCAGGTAGTTAGTTAAATTGCATTTAGGAATTGTACTTGGGGGTGATTGACTGCGGTTGGTCAGTAAGTGATATCCGGTTCATCCACTGATCTGTGTGATAGTGAATGACCCGGATAGTCGGCTCGTGGACCGGGAACCCACGTGGTGGCAGTTACCGAAGTGTAGTGGGGGGTGTTAGCCGAATGGTAATACCCCGGTCACGTGAAGTCTCTGTGTGTGCGCAGACTCCGTCACAGACCACTACGTCACAGCTGTGGGATCCGGAGCGGTCGGATCCATAGATCGTGACATTTTCTGGTGGCAGCTTACGGGATTCTGTATGCTTAGAATATTAGTGCATGAAGTTATGTCCATAACTCTGTACTAAAGGATTGAAAAATTCTGGAAGACGAAGCACAGTGCATTAGTTTTGATAGAATAATAATTCACGACAGTACCCTCCCCTCTCTCTTGTTTTCTGTCCTATCTTTTATTTGGCAATAATGTCCGAATCCGTGAATTATGACGTCCTGAGTGTGGCTGATATCACAGCTCTGTGTGAGCACAAAGGCATCCAAGTATATGGGAAAAATAAGACTGTCCTCATCCAGGAGTTATGTGCACGGAGGAGTCAAGAGTCATCCCTGCAGGATTCAGAGAATGGAGGAGACTCTGGGGCCCCTGAGCCAGGTGACCCCTTCCAGAATGAGGATGATGAACTGGGAGGAGGACAGCCTGCTGGGGCTTGCAGTCCTCTAGCTGGACATAACTCTGTCTCTATGCCATCCCAAAATGGTCTGGACCAACTAATGCTCAGTAACCCGGACTTATATTTTCGGCTGCTGGAGGCACGTCGTGCAGAGCGTAAGGCTGAGCTCGAGGCTGCAGAGCGCAAGGCTGAGCTCGAGGCTGCAGAGCGCAAGGCTGAGCGCGAGGCTGCAGAACGAGAACGGGAAGCTGTCCGCAGGCATGAACTGGACCTGGCCCGAGTACAGCTTCAGGGGTCCGACCGGCATGCCACATCCACAGGTCCATCCCTGATGGTCAAGCCAAAACTGCCTGTGATGGAGTCTGAGAACTGTGACATTGATCTTTTCCTGCATGCTTTTGAAACCTCATGCCAGCCGTACCAGGTGCCAGAGCCACAGTGGGCGGGACATCTAATGTCCGCACTGAAGGGCAAAGCTATGGAGGCCCTGGTCGGACTACCATTAGCAGAGCGTACCAGTTACGCGGTCATCAAAAAGGCTATTCTGGTCAAGTACCAGCTGACTCCAGAGACTTACCGTTTACGGTTCCGGTCCCTGCGGAGAGGGCCCGGAGATACTTTTATGGACCATCTGGGCAAGTTGCAGACCACCTTCCAACAGTGGTCTGATCCCCTCACAGAGGACACCAAGCAGTCCCTGGCAGATCTGATGGTCCGAGAACAGTTTGTCTCCAATTGCCCCACAGATGTGCAAAAATATGTATGTGAGCACAAGCCGAAGAGTGCGCGAGAGGCGGCTGAGCTAGCCGATGAATACATCGCCATGCCCAGCACTCGGGCATTCAAAGACACTCTGTCCCGTCTGGGAGGAACCTCTTCATCTGCTTCTTCCTCCCGGCCAGCTTTGTCGATTCCTGTCCAGCGACCCTTTCACAGGCCTGCACAAAGACCGGAAGGAGTCAAGCCAGCACCGACAGACGTGCGCAAGTGCTATGCGTGCGGCAAGCCAGGACACCTCAGCCACTCGTGCCCGGAGAAGAAGACAGCACCCCCTGGCAAGCTTGCCCGCAACCCATCATCTGTGCTGTTCGTGAATGGAGCTGCAAGACACACCGCAGACAACCTACAGTCGGTTACTGTGGGCAACCGATGCACCACAGGCTTCCGCGATACAGGAGCCGAAGTCACACTAGTTCGGCCTGAACTAGTGGATGACACAGACCTTATTCCCGGCAAAAGCCTCACCATCACGGGAGTTGGGGGGGTGAGCCCTAATGTTCCCCTAGCTCGTGTTTTCCTTGATTGGGGGGCTGGGAGTGGAGTAAGGGAGGTGGGAGTCTCTGCGGAGATCCCCACAAATGTTTTATTAGGCACTGACCTAGGACGATTGGTCTCGTGCTACGTGCCCCCTGGAAGCACACAGGACTCACCCGTCCCTATGGAGGTCCCTGGACATTCCGAGGTACTGTGCAAGGATGTTTGCGTAACATCAGATAACCTTGGGGATGGACCGCGGGAGGTGGGGTGTGTGGGAGCAGTTCTCCTATGACAGGGGATGTAGAGGGGATGGCGGGTGTATGTACACAGGTAGCAAACATGTGTTTAACTGATTCAAGTTGTGCAAATGTTAAATGTGATGACATTATTGTGCCTGTGTTGCCCGTCACTCGCAGGGCTGCAAAAGCCGCAGCGGAACGCTCCATTGGGGAAGAGCAAGTGGAAGTGTCCCCTTCCACCGGTTCGGACCCCGTGGACTTAACCGCGTCAGAGCCTCAGCCACTGTCCCTGTTCGCCACAGGACAGCTGGCTGGGACTTGTAGTGCCGCCTTTGAGAAGGCCCTGCGAGATGACCTTACCTTGGAGCAGCTAAGAGGGTTAGCTGCCAGCCCTCCCACTGAGGGAGACAAATACCGAGTGTGTTGGGACAATGGGAAACTGTATAAGGAGGACATCTCCCACAGTGACAGTAGGGTGGGGCCACTCAAGAGGCAGCTCATTGTACCTGTGCAGTTCAGGGAACAATTACTGCAAGTGGCTCATGAGATCCCCTTAGCTGGTCACCTGGGAATAACCAAAACAAAGTCCCGGGTGATGCAGAATTTTTTCTGGCCTGGCCTCGGGGCAGATGTCGCCAAGTACTGCAGGTCCTGCGACATCTGTCAGCGAGCTGGCAAAGCAGGAGACCGTCACCGAGCTCCATTGAATCCCTTACCAATAATTGATGAACCCTTCAGGAGGGTGGCCGTGGACATCATTGGTCCACTGGCCATCCCCAGCAGTTCGGGTAAACGGTTCATATTAACCCTGGTGGATTACGCGACGCGCTACCCGGAAGCAGTGGCGTTATCCTCCATTAGGGCGGACAAGGTTGCAGACGCCCTGCTGGGGATCTTCACGAGAGTGGGGTTCCCAGCTGAGCTTCTCAGCGACCAAGGACCTCAGTTCATGTCTGAACTAATGCAGGGGCTCTGTAGGAAAATACAGGTGAACCATATCGTAGCCAGCCCTTACCACCCACAAACAAACGGCCTCTGTGAGCGCTTCAACGGGACGTTGAAGCAGATGCTGAAGACGTTTGTGGAGGCGCAAGGGAAGGACTGGGAACGATATCTACCTCACCTGCTATTTGCCTACAGAGAGGTTCCCCAGGAGTCAACCGGGTTTTCGCCCTTCGAACTCCTGTATGGTCGACGAGTAAGAGGTCCCCTAGACCTAATCAGAGAGTCTTGGGAAGGCAAGGTTGCCGGAACTGAAGTCTCTGTAGTAGACTATGTCCTCAGGTTCCGAGACAAAATGGAGTCGCTGGTAGGTCTGGTACAGGAGAATATGGTGCAGGCCCAAAGCAAACAGAAGCAGTGGTATAACCGCACTGCCCGAGAGAGAATCTACCAGGAGGGGCAGAAGGTCTATGTCCTGCTGCCAATGCGGCAAAACAAACTGCAAGCTGCATGGGAAGGGCCGTACCCCATTGTCAAATGTCTGAGTAAGGTAAATTATGTGGTGGGCCTTGGAGAGGGAGGTAGGAGACAGAAGACGTTTCACGTCAACATGCTCAAGGAGCATCACGAGAGAACGCCACATGTTATGCCGGTTTGCAGCCTGCCCGAAAGGGAGGAGGCCGACCCCCTACTAGATCTGCTAGCTGACACTCGAGAGTTGGAGGTGGACTTAACCCTCAACTCTCGTCCCAGCAGAGATCTCAGCTCTTAGAAGTGTTGACGGCTCACCGTGACACTTTTACAGGGAAACCCGGGAGAACTCACCTTGCAGTCCATCATGTGGACACAGGTACACATGCTCCCACAAAGCAGTCCGCCTACCGTGTCTCACTGGAGGTCCAGGCAGACCTCAGGAGAGAGATCGAGGAGATGAAGCAGCTCGGGGTCATTCAGAAATCCCACAGCGCTTGGGCCTCACCGGTGGTTCTGGTCCCGAAGAAAGATCAGACAACCAGGTTCTGTGTGGATTATCGGAAACTGAATGCCATCACAACCTCGGATGCTTACCCCATGCCCAGGATTGATGAACTGTTAGATAAGTTGGCAGGAGCCAGCTACCTGACAATCATGGACCTGAGCAGGGGGTATTGGCAGATTCCCCTGACCTCGGAGGCTCAGGAGAAGTCGGCCTTCATCACCCCTTTCGGCTTATACGAATTTACTGTAATGCCGTTTGGGATGAAGAATGCTCCAGCCACCTTTCAAAGGCTTGTGAATGACTTGCTGGAAGGACTAGAAGAATGTGCTGTCGCCTATTTAGACGACATTGCCGTGTATAGCCCCACGTGGAAGGAGCATCTGGTGCACCTGTCGCAAGTACTGGACAAACTTGCTGCGGCTGGACTAACTGTTAAGCCTAGCAAGTGCCAGCTGGGCATGAATGAGGTCACTTACTTAGGCCACAGAGTAGGAGGAGGCACACTGAGGCCTGAAATAGAGAAGGTGAAAGCCATTACGAGATGGCCAACACCTCTCACCAAGAAGCAGGTCATGTCTTTCTTGGGAACGGCCGGGTACTATAGGAAGTTCATCCCGAACTATAGCGCCCTGGCCAAGCCTCTGACAGACTTGACCAAGAAGAAGCTGCCCAGGACGGTGTCATGGACGCCGGAATGCGAGCAAGGCTTCCAGGCCCTGAAGGATGCACTAGCCAGTGCTCCTGTGCTTCAGGCCCCAGATTTCACTCGGAAGTTTGTGGTCCACACGGATGCTTCCGCCTTTGGTCTGGGTGCAGTCCTGAGTCAGGTGAACCAGGCCGGGGAGGAGCATCCTGTACTATACCTGAGCCGTAAGTTACTGGCCAGGGAGACCAGCTACTCCACAATAGAGAAGGAGTGTTTAGCTATTGTGTGGTCCCTGCAAAAGCTACAACACTACCTGTATGGACGCAATTTCACAGTGATCACTGATCACAATCCCCTCAGCTGGTTGGCACGTCTCGCAGGAGACAATGCGAAACTGCTGAGATGGAGCCTGATTTTGCAGCAGTACAACTTCACCGTGCAGCACAGAAAAGGTAGCTTACATGGAAATGCCGACGGGTTGTCGCGGCAGGGAGAATCGGCCGGAGACGGCTGGGTTGCTGTGGAATAGGCTTGTGGCCATTTCCCCAGGTAACCTTTTAAAAGAGGGAGGTGTGCCGGCATACATACATAATTCCTCTGGGTAGCCATCTTATATGCTTCTGGCCTATGTAAAAAAACAGTGAACTCTCATCTTCTTGAAGCCTGGGTTACCTATGATATAGATGGACACTTTTATTACCACTACTCTGTAAGGCCAGCAATAAAAGGTCATAAAGGCTATACCAGGCCCAGCTCATCCTGTCCCTTGAGATAAGATAAGCTCGCTGTCAAGCCTGGCTGGAGCGTGACGTCATTAATTTCCAGGTCTGGTTTGAGGAGAGCTAATAGCCCTTAATTAGCTCTGGGCATAAAACCAGTCCACTTTCATATTTCATTTATGAATCAACTTATGCCCATTCTGACACCAGATCCAGGCTCTACAGACTATTGTGGTTAATTTGGTATCAAATATGACTAGAGGATGTGATTCCTTAGCTGACCTATGGGTGGTAGAAGAACTAAAGGTCCCAGCATTACCGTGTGTGGTCTCATTCTGTAGGTAAATAAATAAGGATCGCAAATATGTATTCTGTATAAAAATATGCCGATGTATCAAGGAGATACGGGCTTAAGTATAATCCTCATTGTAGGAACTGAACTTTGATGGGGTCATAAAACACTTGGGGGCAATCCCTAGGATTGACAGTCACTCTGCTGCCATTGGCTGACAGGAGTAAGTCTCCTGCCCATGGTAGAGTTCATAAAAATCAATGCACAAGGACAGAGGAGAGAGACCCATGGAACATCACCAGACACTTAATTGGACATTGACGGCATATCCCTGTATTAGAAGAACTTTGAGGGTCTCCCCTGATACATACTGCACAGGGTTTGCAAGGATTCAAAAAGGACATATGAACGACCATCTGAAACCCTCCAGAGAAACTAAGTATTCTTTCATCTTTTTCCCTTTCATTTGAACTGTCGTGATTATTTATATTGTTATTATTATTCTGTAGATTTATAGTCATTTTCATTAGACTTGTATGCACTGCTTTTTACCGCTTATTAAAGATTATAAAATCTAAATGGCCAAGTCTTCCATATTCTAAGCTTCTGAACAACGTACCTTGCCTTTGAAGAGACGTTACCAGGTAGTTAGTTAAATTGCATTTAGGAATTGTAGTTGGGGGTGATTGACTGCGGTTGGTCAGTAAGTGATATCCGGTTCATCCACTGATCTGTGTGATAGTGAATGACCCGGATAGTCGGCTCGTGGACCGGGAACCCACGTGGTGGCAGTTACCGAAGTGTAGTGGGGGGTGTTAGCCGAATGGTAATACCCCGGTCACGTGAAGTCTCTGTGTGTGCGCAGACTCCGTCACAGACCACTACGTCACAGCTGTGGGATCCGGAGCGGTCGGATCCATAGATCGTGACAAGAAGGTATGTCCAAACTTTTGGTCTGTACTGTATATATTTATATGAGGAAAATCGAACAGCACTCCATTTTTGTTCACCCATGTGGCAAAAAAGAAGCACCATTTCGGCTCAACAAAAGAGCCTTTCTCAAGCATTGAACACAACTGCAAAGTGAAATATATATAGGTCAAACAAGTAATCAAATCAGTGAACATTATGCAAAAAAGCCACGTGCAATTAATGACATAATTGTTCAATATATAAATAAAAATATTATATACTGATAAAAACAGTGATCGATATCATATCATATAATAAGGTGATAAAACAATGTAATAAAAAATAGCAGTGCTACATAGTATACAAAATTCATGAATGTATAGATAATAAAGTGCATATGTGCTTAATAACAAAGTATGTAACCCAATTAAAAACACCAATAAAAGCATGATCAAGGTGCGGAGAACCAAACATATAGCCATACCCAACAGGTGAATCAGATGTATCGTATATTGTAGCGCCGTTAGTGCCATACGCATTGAGTGAGTATGCCAAGTGGTTGTCACGGCGGGAATGGGGAAAACCCCCCACGGTGCAAAAGCAGAGACTGCAATGCCAGATAGGAAGGAACAGGGAGCAAGTCACCACCTAGTGCAACCCTGAACTCACCTTAGACTCCTACCGCATGAGCCGCCTCAGAAGGTAAGGGGGCTCATGCTCACCAACCTTTGACCCTGCTATCCCTACAAAGCCTTAGGCCTAATGACAGGGCAGAGACCACCCATTCATCCAACACCACGGATGAATGCTGTCTCAAACGGCCCAGTGGCAAGCAGGATAGAAGGCCATGGACTAAACAGTACGGCAGGTAAGTTACACAGTAACATATCTATGCAATCCTCATGATGGAAGGTGGCTCCAAGCTGGAAAAGCCCACAGGCGAGTCTTCGCTTAAACCCCTCTGGGAAAGCACGCCCCTTGCGGAGCCTCATACAACAATCAAACCTCCCAGCAAAACCTGCACCATAACTACATACACCAGGTGGGGGAGAAATGACAGAAACACACCGGAGGGGACAACAGACAAAGCAATAAATACAAAATAACAAATAAGGATAGCTCACACAGACAGTATCATTCAGCCCAGGAGCAGAGCTCCACACCAAGCTGACAAACAAGCCAAACTGACACTCAGGCTCCACCACACCAACATATAGGAGGCCTGAGGTCACACCCACCACACCTACCAAGCAAACTTTAACTCCGTGCACACCAAAGCAGGGAAAGGAAACATCCTAAAAGGGAAAGCACACACACATGCATAAAAACAAGTTGCCACCGGCAACCAGCATGCACGGCGAAAATGTCGCGGCACACACTGAGGCCGTGACATTCCCACCCCTCAAAGCCCCTCGAACAAAAAAGGGGAAGTTGGTGGGGCACAACAAACAATGGGAGGGGGGGTAGGGAATGAAGGGTCAGTGTTAGCATGTCCCTCCTAGACTGTCGCCAGCAAGCCAGGACCATCACCTAGGTCCCTGGCCACCAGCCAGCAAAGCAGTCAGAAGGACACACTAAACACCGCGTCCGACTCAGAAAACGCTCCCACTCCAGGTCACTGCCAGCAGCCACTCCCCAACCATCACACAGCCAGAACACTAAAGGAATGCTGCCAGCAAGCGACCATAGATAGGAACATAGAGAGGGACGAGGGGGCACGGACACGGTTAACAAGGTGGCGGGGAAAAAGCCACCAACCACGCCGTTAACGGTGAACCCCTTAACACTCTCCGGAAAACGTGCATGTATGCCGAAACGGCTGGCAATACATGCTGCACCCTCTTTCGAAGGCACCGCGGCTGCGGAGCTGTTATTTGTTATTATGTCACGGCGTGGAATGGGGAAAACCCCCCACCGTGCAAAAGCAGAGACTGCAATGCCAGATAGGAAGGAACAGGTCACCACCTAGCGCAACCCTGAACTCACCTTAGACTCCTACCGCATGAGCCGCCTCAGAAGGTAAGGGGGCTCATGCTCACCAACCTTTGACCCTGCTATCCCTACAAAGCAGTAGGCCTAATGACAGGGCAGAGACCACCCATTCATCCAACACCACGGATGAATGGTGTCTTAAACGGCCCAGTGGGCCAGCGCTGCTGCCCCTACCCGCGGGCACGGGCTCCCTCTTGCTGCCATGTTGACAAGTGCTGGCAGCTTAACTGCTGTATCTATGCTCCATGCCAGGGTTTACTTCCTGCTGGAGACCTGTAGTGCTGTTAGGGCTTGTATGGGTGTGTCTCCTCCCTTGTCTCACCAGCCTATAGCTGGATTGGAGGAAGTATTTAAAGGCGCTTCCTACCCCAGGACGATGCCTGAGAACTAGCTTGTCTAGTTCCTAGTCTGAAGGTGGGTTTTGAGTTCTGCTTTGCTGTGTACCGGACCCTGCTTTTGGAACTATCGGATTTTGCCTGTTTGCCGCCTGCCACTGACTTTGTTTACAGACCTTGCTTATTTGCCACCTGCCTCTGACCTTGGACTTCATTTACAGACCTTGCTTGATCGCTGCCTGCCCTGACCCTGGACTTCCTAACCACGTACTTCCTCTTGGTGCTTGCACGGGTATATCTGACCCCCTGGTCAGCTGCCACTGACTGGGGGACTGTTCTGGAGTGACACATGGCTACTACCCTAACAGCCCAAGCCTATCCTCTCCATCAGAGGCTCTAGTGAAGACCAGGTAGTTGCTTAGTCACACCCCTCCAGAGTATACCCAGTCAGAGGCGCAGTGGGTTCACACCCGCTTGCATAACAACATGCTCTTCTTTAACCCTTATGGTAACTGTGGAATATTATTAGCGTCTCGTTATTAGCTAGAAAGTCTAAAAAGTCTCTCAGTATTCATTAAATAAAGAGGATATATATCGTTAGCTAGGCCAGTGTTCTGTGTCCACTCCAGTCCTCAAAGACTCATCTAATTTGCTGTAAGGACAGCGTCCTGACAGCACCCCAAAAAGCCCTTTTTAGGGCTAGTACATCAGTCTGCTTTTTTTTTTCTTCTCTGTAATATAATTGCAGTTGCCTGCCAGCGTGTGTGTCAGGTCCACAGTGTTGGGGCAAGGGTCCATCTGACCACTGATACCTGGTCTGCAAAGCATGGTCAGGGCAGGTATCTCACGTACACTGCGCATTGGGTAAACCTGCTGACAGCTGCCAAGCATGGAATGCGTGGCTCTGCAGAGGAGTTGGTGACACTGCCACGACTTGCAGGCAGGCCTGCTGCCACTTCCTCTACTCCTCCTACTCCATCCTCTTCGCTAACCTCCTTGGCTGAGTCCTCTTCTGCTGCTGCGTCTTGCTCCACATCAACTGCACCCCCCCAGCTCCCCAGGGGCTATTCCACATCCCGGATACGACAGTGTCACGCCGTCTTGGGGTTGACTTGCCTGAAAGCAGAGAGTCACACCGGACCAGCACTCCACCAGCGTACCAGGTGGATCAGTGGCTGACTCCGCACCAACTGGAGATCGGCAAAGTGGTGTGTGACAACAGAAGCAATTTGTTGGCAGCATTGAATTTGGGCAAGTTGACACATGTGCCGTGCATGGCAAATGTGTTGAATCTGATTGTACAACGCTTTGTGCATAAGTACCCAGGCTTACAGGATGTACTCAAGCAGGCCAGGAAGGTGTGTGGCCATTTCATGCGTTCCTACACGGCCATGGCGCACTTTTCAGATATTCAGCGGCGAAACAACATGCCAGTGAGGCGCTTGATTTGCGACAGCGCGACACGTTGGAATTCAACACTCCAACAAGAAAAAGCCGTCAACGAGTATTTGTATGAGTATGTATGCTAGGACAGACTCTGCGGAGCTGCATATTTTTTTGCCACGTTACTGGACGCTCATGCGCAATGCCTGTAGGCTCATGCGTCGTTTTGAGGAGGTGACAAACCTAGTCAGTCGCACCAAAGGCACCATCAGCGACATCATCCCATTTCTTTTCTTCCTGGAGCGTGCCCTACGAAGAGTGCTGGATCAGGCCGTAGATGAGCGTGAAGAGGAAGAGATGTGGTCACCATCACCACCAGAAACAGCCTTATCAGCTTTGCTTGCTGGACCTGCGGCAACGCCGGAAGAGGAGTGTGAGGAAGAGGAGTCAGAGGAGGAATGTGGCTTTGAGGAGGAGGAAGACCAACCACATCAGGCATCCCAAGATGCTCGTTGTCACCTATTTGGTACCCGTGGTGTTGTACGTGGCTGGGAGAAGAACAGACCTTCAATGAGATCAGCGAGGACGAGGAACGGGACATGAGTAGCTCGGCATCCAACCTTGTGCAAATGGGGTCTTTCATGCTGTCAGGCCTGTTGAGGGACCCTCGTATAAAAAGGCTGAAGGAGAACGACCTGTACTGGGTGGCCGCGCTACTAAACCCCCGGTAAAAGCAGAAAGTGCCTGAAATGTTACTGAATTACCGGAAGTCGGAAAGGATGCAGCAGTTCCAAACAAGTTAAAAAGTATGCTTTAAACAGCGTATAAGGGGGATGTCACAGCACAACGGGAATCTAACAGGGGAAGAGGTGAAAATAATCCTCCTCCTACCACGACCACGTCGGCAAGGACAGGACGCTTTACAGACGTGTTGTTGATGGAGGACATGCAGAGCTTTTTAAGTCCTACGCATCGCCACAGTCCTTCGGGGTTAACCCTCAGAGAACGACTCGACCGACAGGTAGCACTACCTCGCCTTAACTGCAGATATCGACACTCTGAGGAGCGATGAACCCCTTGACTACTGGGTGTGCAGGCTTCACCTGTGGCCTGAACTAACCCAATTTGCGATAGAACTTCTGGCCTGCCCCGCTTCAAGTGTCCTGTCAGAAAGGACCTTCAGTGCAGCAGGAGGTATTGTCACTGAGAAGAGAAGTCGCCTAGGTCAAAAAAGTCTAGATTACCTCACCTTTATTAAGATGAATGAGGCATGGATCCCGATGCGACTGACAGTGGGGGGGGGGTGCATTTGACTAAAAAAGGCCTAATGAGATGCCTTGGGCTAAAAATGGTCCACACACTGCTATATTTAATCTCTGCATGCCGGATGACTTGCGTGACTTCTCCGCCACCAACTAGGGTTCAAGCTGCAATGTTTTAGTGCACTTTCTGCCTGGAAAACATCAATTTTTTCGTCCGCTGCTACAGCAGCGGCTGCAACAATGCCAGATTTTTCAGGCATGTGTACATGCCTAATTTTTCTGGCCTTTGGTGCTGCACTGTGGCTGCAAAAACAAAACAAAACGGCACATACATGTGTCAATTCCCCTTCGTGATCGTTACCTTGTTGTGGTGAAGGGGCTTGCATATCACAATGAAGCGACCACCTCTATGAGTGTGTTGGCAATGGCAATGTTGGCACACCCCAGATGATATGGTCGTTGCTTCATTGTGAACAGACCAAAAGCGATCGGCTGGATAATTTTGCATAGAAAAAACATTAATTTTCTTTGTGATCATCTAAGGTGATCATTAAAGCCTACTAGGCCAACAATGGGCCCACACTGCAGAATCATTGTTTTCTGGGTCACTTAACTGTCACTGAACTAACTCAGCACGACCATAGGCTTTGAAAAACCCCATCGCCGGCAATCTCCCAAACGTGCGCACAAGCACAGTCATCACTACACCAAGATTGACGCATAGAGGAATAAAATTTATGTCATGAGTGTGTCAACTATTGACAACTCTTTGCGGTTGTCTAAAATCTATTCCATACACGTCCCCTGATATGGGACGTAACAGGGATTAAACTGATAGGAATAGTACTACTTAACACACCACACATATAGGGTAGCACAGTACATTGCACAGCTCACGCTCAGTGCCCCAAATTGGAAGTAAAGGAACCAACCAAGCATCTTTTTCTATCTCCCGATTCCTAAAATCTATTCCATACACCGGCTCCTGATAGGGGACAAAACAGAGATTAAACTGGTAAGAACAGATTTTTTTAATTTAAAAAAAAGAGGACAGCCTCTGCAGAGCTGGGTATTTTTTGGCCGCGTTACTGAAAGCTCATGCACAATGGCTGTAGGCTGATGCGTCCTTTTGCGGAGGTGACAAACCTGGTCAGTCAAACCCAAGGCAACATCATCGACCTCATCCCATAGGCGTTTTTTCTGGAGCGTGCCCTGCGAAGAGTGCTGGATCAGGCCGTAGAAGTGCATGAAGAGGAAGAGTTGTGGTCACCATCACCACCAGAAGCAGCCTTGTCGTCGTCGATTGCTGGACCTGCGGCAACGCAGAGAGAGGAGTCTGAAGAAGAGGATTCAGAGGAGGAAGGTGGCTTTGAGGAGGTGGAAGACCAACCACAGCAGGCGTCCCAGGGGGCTAGTTGTCACCTTTCAGGGACCCTTGGTGTTGTACGTGGCTGGGTGGAGGAAAAGACCTTCAATGACGTCAGTGAGGACAAGGAACGGGACATGGCTAGCTTGGTTTCCAACCTTGTGCAAATGGGGAGTTTGCGGTTGTGCAAATGGACTGTTTGCGGTTGTTTGCGGTGCGTTAAACGGGGAGTTTGTGAAGTCACTGTGAAGCGGGAGTAACCCTTACACTACCTGATCGATACAACATCATACCTGATGTTTTAAAGCACGTTATTCTAAACAATTTAGGAATGTTAGGTGATTTATGCCCTTTATGGATTAAACCCCGACTCTGCGTCAACTGTGTAATTTTCCATGGGAGTTTTGCCATGGATCCCCCTGCCGGCATGCCACAGTCCAGGTGTTAGTCCCCTTGAAACAACTTTTCCATCACTATTGTGGCCAGAAAGAGTCCCTGTGGGTTTTAAAATTCGCCTGCCTATAGAAGTCTATGGCGGTTCTCGAACACTTGCGGAAATTCGCGTTCGCTGTTCGCGAACGGAAAATTTTATGTTCGCGACATCTCTAGCAGGGAATAGTAAGGCCTGAGTGTTACAAGTAGAGAATAGCTGTCTACCAGAGAGACGGGAACATTCCGATTAAATAACTTTCTTTTCAGCGTCAGATAGAGAAAACTTTATTTCTCCCTGAGCCAACAGTTTCTTGCAGTTCTTTCTGATCTCAGCTATCAAAGCTACTGAAAACTCCCAGACCTCAGGCTGACGGGGAGAAGGGATCCGCCATCACACCTCTCTGGGAGATCTGAAGGCAGAGAGAGGCTGCCCCATATACCTGACAGCCGGCGGGAGGAGGCTGACCCTTCCCTCCAACAACTACCATCTGCAGATCATAGATTCCTGCAAACTGTGCTGCACGGCTGTATGATAGAGATCCGTCCTTCCCGCTCTTCCGCCTCTCATGTCACATGACCATCATCATAACCCTTTCCTCACCTCTCCTCCTCTCCACTGCTGAGCCCCGCCCCCTGCACTGATCACATGATGGTGACATCATCACAGGTCCTTCCCCACCTCGCCTCCTCTCCACTGCTGACCCCGCCCCCTGCACTGATCACATGACGGTGATGTCACCGCAGGTCCTTCAGCTCTGGCAGTGCAGCAGATACTGGGCAGTTCCTGGTCGGTAGTCAGGGCTCTTGTTCTCTCTGGTATCAGCCATTCCTCCAGCCTGCAGGTAAGATGAGCTGTGAGGAGACAGTGTGGTGGAGAGCTCAGACATGTCACCTCTGGAGATTCTCCTCCATTACACACAAGGAATCCTTCTCCGCTCCTCAGCTTTGTATGATGGGGGGAGTAGTAGTAGTGGGGGTTGTCATCATTCTGTGCTGGATGAGGGAATCTGCTCTGTGTGAATGAGGTAAACACTTCCAGGAGCTTAGATACACTGCACTGCCAGGAGCCTAGATACACTGCACTGCCAGGAGCTTAGATACACACAGAGTTCTCTTACCCCTATAAATACCCCATTGGACAGTGACTGCAGTCATTACCTGAAGGAGCAGTGAAGTAGCCGGGGGTTATGCTAGCAGTCTGTAGTGGGCTGTCCGTCACAAAGGGCGACGCAGATGAAAACACCATCAATGTAAACCATCAGTCTACCGGAGCCCAGTACACAGGATATATACAGATCTACACGTCATGTATGTACACAGCGACATCTCTATTTATATACGTATCACATCACAGGTGGACACTGGAGTGAAGACACATGCGTTGGTGACACATATTAAAGAGGACCTTTCATGGGTCCAAAGAATATGAACTTAGTAGCAGGCTGCATAGAGCGGCGCCCAGGGATCTAAGTGCACTTACTATTATTCCTGGGCGCCGCTCCGTACGTACGCTGTGGCCCCCGGTAATTTTTTTTTCTCCTTGGCTCTGAGCTCTGCGCTGTGATTGGACAGCGCTGCTGTCAGGGAGAAGGAGAGACACTGGCGTCTCCTCCTACTTGCACCGAATCTTGAGAAATTACCGGGGGCTACAGCGGGCGAACAGAGCGGCGCCCAGGAATAATAGTAAGTGCACTTAGATCCCTGGGCGCCGCTCTATGCAGCCTGCTACTAAGTTCATATTCTCTGGACCCATGAAAGGTCCTCTTTAATACAAAGTCTTGGTAAAGTTGCAGCAGATGGCAGCAATATCACTTACTGCTTTATATGTTGGCCGCCCCATGGCTCAGAGAAAAGTCTATTTGTTAGGTCCCACCGAGTTCTAGTCATATGTCGCTCAAACTACTGCACTGACCAGAGGCGGAGGAGGAGCATAGCAAGGTGAAAGGCGGCGGCTGCGAAGCACCAGACCTGTGCGGCAGTATATGACAGGTTTATATAAAGTGAAGAAAGAAAATAAATAAAGCCTGCTCGTCCCTGCAGCCAGGTTCAGCCCTCCGCGTGCTAGTAGTAATGCAGGAGGCAGAGGCCAGTGACCGGGGAACATAAGCAGGTGGAATCGGACATTTTAGAAGTAGGTCAGCACACATGCGACCACTCCTATGATGTCATTAAATACCAAGGTTTTTCGGAAACGGTGATATCACCATATCGCCGTGTTTTAATATCGTGGATACCGGTATATCGCTCAACCCTAGTCTGAGTTTTGCAGGATGAGTTGTACTTTTTATCGGCCTCCTTATCGGGGACATAGGACTCAGAGCTGAACCCGGACATACCTCCATTTTCACCCCGGCAGCCCCCGTGACTTGAGCATCGGAGCAGTTTATGCTCCGATGCTCTCCTTTGCCCTGCGCTAAATCGCGCAGGGCAAAGGCATTTTTCGGAGATCCGGTGATGTACCGGAGCTCTCCATGGGGCTGCCAGGAAGCCCGGTGATGTCACCGGCACTGATGGGCGGGGTTTAGTGCTGCCCTAGCCAGTAAAACGGCTAGGTCAGCACTAAAGCCCGCCCATCAGAGCCTGTGACGTCACCGAACACACTGACGGATGGAAGTTTCCGCCCGGCAGTGTGTTATTAAAAACAAAAGAGACCTAGCCCTGCACGATTTAGCGCAGGGCAAGGGAGAGCATCGGAGCATGAGATGCTTCGATGCTAGCCTCAGGGGGGCTGGCTGGGTGAAAATAAGGGTATGTCCGGGTTCAGCTTTGAAGAAGGATGGAGGGAGGATGAAGAAAACCAGCAATACGACCCTTTCCCGTCAGTGCAGCTTTCTGAGGGTCTGAGTTTTGCAGGATGAGTTGTACTTTCTCTCGGCCTTATTATCGGGGACATAGGACTCACTGATTAACCTTTATTCTTTTTTTGGAGGTGTCATGAAGAAAACCAGCAATACGACCCTTCTCCTGAATGAGTCACCAAGGATGGACAGGAAGGAGATCAGCAGAAGAATATTAGACCTCACCTTGGAGATCATCTCCCTGCTGAGCGGAGAGGTAAACTTTTCTAGATTTCTCTCCTCTTTATTGTATTCTGTAACAAGTCAGACATCGGGAAGGAGAATCCATCATAGGAAGTGATGGGAAGAGTTCAGGGTCCTGGAGAACGGCCTCCAGACCTTCTAAGTGACGGAGAACCTGAAGATCAGCCCCTAATATGGTGAGAGATGTATCATGTGACCATGTTGTAGGAGCCATGAGAAGGTAAGTAGGCACGTTGTACCCAGGAGGGAAGGGCTGCTGTGTGCTGCTAGTGGCGTTACAAATACATTGTTAAAAGCAGGATTTAAAATCCTAAGAAAAATTACTGTTCTCTGTTGTATCTGGGGTAATCGCTAGCAGGACTGGAGACTTTCTTCGGTGCACACAGTCATATGTTAAAGGTATACAGAACTGGAGCCGGAGGTCTGAATACTGCTGTGACAGGTGGGAGCGTGCTGCCCATCTGAAAGTTCACATTACAGTTCAGAATGAGAAAATTGGTAATCTGGAGAGGAGCATGCTTCTCATTGAGCAAATATTCAGTGGAGTAGAAATGGCAGCTGGAGATAAGGGTCAGGAGGAGCAGGTAGGTAGCTGGGTCAATGTATACAAGGGGAGTAGAAAGGGATCCAAGAAAAGAGAGGCTGATCCTATTACTGTGCATCTAATCAAAATTGCCAGGTTGGGTAATGATACAAGGGTGTCGGTCCCAGAAATGGCAACCCTAGAGGATACTGCTCTAACAGCCAGGATGGGGGAGAGGGGTGCAAGTACAGGTAGGCCTGTACAGTTAGGTCTTATAAGGGATTTTATTATCAGGACGGCAGATAGTATAACTGAATGGTTTGCCATCTCCCTCGTACCAGGGTTCGGCATGTGGTGGAACAGGTGGATATGTTACTGGGAGGAACTGGTGATGACTCAACTGTCTTAGTTCATGGAATTTGAGAGAGGGTCCTTAAGAATAATTTCGAAGAAGTAGGTTGCAAACTTAAGGGAAGGACCTCAAAGATGGTAATCTCTGGAATACTGCCTTTGCCATATGCAACACGGGAACCACAGCGGGTCCTCAGTGAGCTAAATGCATGGCTGAAGTCCGGGTGTAGGGCAGAATGGTTTGGGTTCTTAGAGCACTGAGTCCACTTTCTATTTGGGTACAAACTGTATTCTATGTATAATATGCCCCTTATTGAAAGGGGGTCTGCTGTGCTGGGAGATCATTCCATAGAGATGTGGGGGTGAGACAGAAAATGAAGTGGTAGATAGGTGACAGAGGGGTTAGGATTAGAGTTGAGCGGACACCTGGATGTTCGGGTTCGAGAAGTTCGGCCGAACTTCCCGAAAATGTTCGGGTTCGGGATCCGAACCCGATCCGAACTTCGTCCCGAACCCGAACCCCATTGAAGTCAATGCACTAAAAAGGCTGTAAAACAGCCCAGGAAAGAGCTAGAAGGCTGCAAAAGGCAGCAACATGTAGGTAAATCCCCTGCAAACAAATGTGGATAGGGAAATGAATTAAAATAAAAATTAAATAAATAAAAATTAACCAAAATCAATTGGAGAGAGGTCCCATAGCAGAGAATCTGGCTTCACCTCACCCACCACTGGAACAGTCCATTCTCAGATATTTAGGCCCCGGCACCCAGGCAGAGGAGAGAGGTCCCGTAACAGAGAATCTGGCTTCATGTCAGCAGAGAATCAGTCTTCATGTCATAGCAGAGAATCAGGCTTCACGTCACCCACCACTGCAACAGTCCATTTTCATAAATTTAGGCCCAGCACCCAGGCAGAGGAGAGAGGTCCCGTAACAGACAATCTGGCTTCATGTCAGCAGAGAATCAGTCTGCATGTCATAGTAGAGAATCAGGCTTCACGTCACCCAACATTGGAACAGTCCATTGGCATATATTTAGGCCCAGCACCCAGGCAGAGGAGAGAGGTCCCGTAACAGACAATCTGGCTTCATGTCAGCAGAGAATCAGTCTGCATGTCATAGCAGAGAATCAGGCTTCACGTCACCCACCACTGTAACAGTCCATTTTCATAAATTTAGGCCCAGCACCCAGGCAGAGGAGGGAGGTCCCGTAACAGACAATCTGGCTTCATGTCAGCAGAGAATCAGTCTGCATGTCATAGCAGAGAATCAGGCTTCACGTCACCCACCACTGTAACAGTCCATTTTCATAAATTTAGGCCCAGCACCCAGGCAGAGGAGGGAGGTCCCGTAACAGACAATCTGGCTTCATGTCAGCAGAGAATCAGTCTGCATGTCATAGCAGAGAATCAGGCTTCACGTCACCCACCACTGCAACAGTCCATTTTCATAAATTTAGGCCCAGCACCCAGGCAGAGGAGAGAGGTCCCGTAACAGAGGATCTGGCTTCATGTCAGCAGAGAATTAGTCTGCATGTCATAGCAGAAAATCAGGCTTCACGTCAGCCACCACTGCAACAGTCCATTGTCAGATATTTAGGCCCAGCACACAGGCAGAGGAGAGAGGTCCCGTAACAGACAATCTGGCTTCATGTCAGCAGAGAATCAGTCTGCATGTCATAGCAGAGAATCAGGCTTCACGTCAGCCACCAATGCAACAGTCCATTTTCATAAATTTAGGCCCAGCACCCAGGCAGAGGAGAGAGGTCCCGTAACAGACAATCTGGCTTCATGTCAGCAGAGAATCAGTCTGCATGTCATAGCAGAGAATCAGGCTTCACGTCAGCCACCAATGCAACAGTCCATTTTCATAAATTTAGGCCCAGCACCCAGGCAGAGGAGAGAGGTCCCGTAACAGAGAATCTGGCTTCATGTCAGCAGAGAATTAGTCTGCATGTCATAGCAGAAAATCAGGCTTCACGTCAGCCACCACTGCAACAGTCCATTGTCAGATATTTAGGCCCAGCACCCAGGCAGAGGAGAGAGGTCCCGTAACAGACAATCTGGCTTCATGTTAGCAGAGAATTAGTCTGCATGTCATAGCAGAGAATCAGGCTTCACGTCACCCACCACTGCAACAGTCCATTGGCATATATTTAGGCCCAGCACCCAGGCAGAGGAGAGAGGTCCCGTAACAGACAATCTGGCTTCATGTCAGCAGAGAATCAGTCTGCATGTCATAGCAGAGAATGAGGCTTCACGTCAGCCACCACTGCAACAGTCCATTGTCAGATATTTAGGCCCAGCACCCAGGCAGAGGAGAGAGGTCCCGTAACAGACAATCTGGCTTCATGTCACCAGAGAATCAGTCTGCATGTCATAGCAGAGAATGAGGCTTCACGTCACCCACCACTGCAACAGTCCATTGTCAGATATTTAGGCCCAGCACCCAGGCAGAGGAGAGAGGTCCCGTAACAGAGGATCTGGCTTCATGTCAGCAGAGAATTAGTCTGCATGTCATAGCAGAGAATCAGGCTTCACGTCACCCAACATTGGAACAGTCCATTGGCATATATTTAGGCCCCGGCACCCAGACAGAGGAGAGGTTCATTCAACTTTGGGTAGCCTCGCAATATAATGGTAAAATGAAAATAAAAATAGGATTGAATGAGGAAGTGCCCTGGAGTACAATAATATATGGTTATGGGGAGGTAGTTAATGTCTAATCTGGACAAGGGACGGACAGGTCCTGTGGGATCCATGCCTGGTTCATTTTTATGAACGTCAGCTTGTCCACATTGGCTGTAGACAGGCGGCTGCGTTTGTCTGTAATGACGCCCCCTGCCGTGCTGAATACACGTTCAGACAAAACGCTGGCCGCCGGGCAGGCCAGCACCTCCAAGGCATAAAAGGCTAGCTCTGGCCACGTGGACAATTTAGAGACCCAGAAGTTGAATGGGGCCGAACCATCAGTCATTACGTGGAGGGGTGTGCACACGTACTGTTCCACCATGTTAGTGAAATGTTGCCTCCTGCTAACACGTTGCGTATCAGGTGGTGGTGCAGTTAGCTGTGGCGTGTTGACAAAACTTTTCCACATCTCTGCCATGCTAACCCTGCCCTCAGAGGAGCTGGCCGTGACACAGCTGCCTTGGCGACCTCTTGCTCCTCCTCTGCCTTGGCCTTGGGCTTCCACTTGTTCCCCTGTGACATTTGGGAATTCTCTCAGTAGCGCGTCTACCAACGTGCGCTTGTACTCGCGCATCTTCCTATCACGCTCCAGTGCAGGAAGTAAGGTGGGCACATTGTCTTTGTAGCGTGGATCCAGCAGGGTGGCAACCCAGTAGTCCGCACACGTTAAAATGTGGGCAACTCTGCTGTCATTGCGCAGGCACTGCAGCATGTAGTCGCTCATGTGTGCCAGGCTGCCCAGGGGTAAGGACAAGCTGTCCTCTCTGGGAGGCGTATCGTCATCGTCCTGCCTTTCCCCCCAGCCACGCACCAGTGATGGGCCCGAGCTGCGTTGGGTGCCACCCTGCTGTGACCATGCTTCATCCTCATCCTCCTCCACCTCCTCCTCATCCTCGTCCTCCTCGTCCTCCAGTAGTGGGCCCTGGCTGGCCACATTTGTACCTGGCCTCTGCTGTTGCAAAAAACCTCCCTCTGAGTCACTTCAAAGAGACTGGCCTGAAAGTGCTAAAAATGACCCCTCTTCCTCCTCTTCCTCCTCCTCCTCCTCCTCCTCCTGGGCCACCTCCTCTTCCATCATCGCCCTAAGTGTTTTCTGAAGGAGACATAGAAGTGGTATTGTAACGCTGATAACGGCGTCATCGCCACTGGCCATGTTGGTGGAGTACTCGAAACAGCGCAACAGGGCACACAGGTCTCGCATGGAGGCCCAGTCATTGGTGGTGAAGTGGTGCTGTTCCGTAGTGCGACTGACCCGTGCGTGCTGCAGCTGAAACTCCACTATGGCCTGCTGCTGCTCGCACAGTCTGTCCAGCATGTGCAAGGTGGAGTTCCACCTGGTGGGCACGTCGCATATGAGGCGGTGAGCGGGAAGGCCGAAGTTACGCTGTAGCGCAGACAGGCGAGCAGCGGCAGGATGTGAACGCTGGAAGCGCGAACAGACGGCCCGCACTTTATGCAGCAGCTCTGACATGTCGGGGTAGTTGTGAATGAACTTCTGCACCACCAAATTCAGCACATGCGCCAGGCAGGGGATGTGCGTCAAACCGGCTAGTCCCAGAGCTGCAACGAGATTTCGCCCATTATCGCACACCACCAGGCCAGGCTTGAGGCTCACCGGCAGCAACCACTCGTCGGTCTGTTGTTCTATACCCCGCCACAACTCCTGTGCGGTGTGGGGCCTGTCCCCCAAACATATGAGTTTCAGAATGGCCTGCTGACGTTTACCCCTGTGCTGAAGTTGGTGGTGAAGGTGTGTGGCTGACTGGATGAGCAGGTGGAAGAAGAGGAGGAGGAAGCCGAGAAGGAGGAGGTGGCAACAGGAGGCAAAGAATGTTGCCCTGCGATCCTTGGCGGCGGAAGGACGTGCGCCAAACAGCTCTCCGCCTGGGGCCCAGCTGCCACTACATTTACCCAGTGTGCAGTTAGGGAGATATAGCGTCCCTGGCCGTGCTTACTGGTCCACGTATCTGTGGTTAGGTGGACCTTGCTACAGATGGCGTTGCGCAGTGCACACTTGATTTTATCGGATACTTGGTTGTGCAGGGAAGGCACGGCTCTCTTGGGGAAGTAGTGGCGGCTGGGAACAACATACTGTGGGACAGCAAGCGACATGAGCTGTTTGAAGCTGTCTGTGTCCACCAGCCTAAATGACAGCATTTCATAGGCCAGTAGTTTAGAAATGCTGGCATTCAGGGCCAGGGATCGAGGGTGGCTAGGTGGGAATTTACGCTTTCTCTCAAATGTTTGTGAGATGGAGAGCTGAACGCTGCCGTGTGACATGGTTGAGACGCTTGGTGACGGAGGTGGTGGTGGTGTTGGTGGTACATCCCCTGTTTGCTGGGCGGCAGGTGCCAACGTTCCTCCAGAGGCGGAGGAAGAGGCCGAGGCGGCAGCAGCAGAAGAGGCCGAGGCGGCAGCAGCAGAAGAGGTAGCAGGGGGAGCCTGAGCGACTTCCTTGTTTTTAAGGTGTTTACTCCACTGCAGTTCATGCTTTGCATGCAGGTGCCTGGTCATGCAGGTTGTGCTAAGGTTCAGAACGTTAATGCCTCGCTTCAGGCTCTGATGGCTCTCGGGTCTTGTCGTCAGCACATTGTTTGAAGAAGTGCCATGCCAGGGAACTCCTTGAAGCTGCCTTTGGGGTGCTCGGTCCAAGATGGCGGCGGTCAGTAGCAGGCGGAGTCTCTTGGCGGCGGGTGTTCTGCTTTTGCCCACTGCTCCCTCTTTTGCTACGCTGTTGGCTCGGTCTCACCACTGCCTCTTCCTCCGAACTGTAAAAGTCAGTGGCACGACCTTCATTCCATGTGGGGTCTAGGACCTCATCGTCCCCTGCATCGTCTTCCACCCAGTCTTGATCCCTGACCTCCTGTTCAGTCTGCACACTGCAGAAAGACGCAGCAGTTGGCACCTGTGTTTCGTCATCATCAGAGACATGCTGAGGTGGTATTCCCATGTCCTCATCATCAGGAAACATAAGTGGTTGTGCGTCAGTGCATTCTATGTCTTTCACCGCTGGGGAAGGGCTAGGTGGATGCCCTTGGGAAACCCTGCCAGCGGAGTCTTCAAACAGCATAAGAGACTGCTGCATAACTTGAGGCTGAGACAGTTTCCCTGGTATGCATGGGGGTGATGTGACAGACTGATGGGCTTGGTTTTCAGGCGCCATCTGTGCGCTTTCTGCAGAAGACTGGGTGGGAGATAATGTGAACGTGCTGGATCCACTGTCGGCCACCCAATTGACTAATGCCTGTACCTGCTCAGGCCTTACCATCCTTAGAACGGCATTGGGCCCCACCATATATCGCTGTAAATTCTGGCGGCTACTGGGACCTGAGGTAGTTGGTACACTAGGACGTGTGGATGTGGCAGAACGGCCACGTCCTCTCCCAGCACCAGAGGGTCCACTAACACCACCACGACCATGTCCACGTCCGCGTCCCTTACTAGATGTTTTCCTCATTGTTATCGTTCACCACAACAACAAAAATATTATTTGGCCCAATGTATTATATTCAAATTCAGCTGAATATAAATTTGAGGCCTAGTATTTAGGCGCTGGGTGACCGGTATGGATTTACTAACAGAATTAGACTTGGAAATGCACAGTAGCGTGTGTGTGAAGTTATTCTGAATGACCCTATGTGCACCTTGAATATTATATACCCTTTTAGGGATAGATTTCAAATAGCTCTGATATAGCAGAAACCACTAAATTAGGAAATTGCTAAATTGGGAATTGTATTTCAACCCAGAACAAAAAATGTGCTTTGACGGACACTAAATAACTTGCCCAGCCAGAACAGTACAGCGGTAACGACAGATTTAGCGGGATATAAATTTGAGGCCTAGTATTTAGGCGCTGGGTGACAGGTATAGATTTACTGACAGAATTAGACTGAGATATGGCCAAAAAATAACCACACTATTGCTGGTTAAATGCACTTGGTGTGACAGCTTGACCAACCACACTACTGAGGGTTAAATGCACTTGGTGACGGGCGCAGCTTGCCCCTGATGTAGTATATGGCCAAAAAATGAACAGACTATTGCTGGTTAAATGCACTTAGTGTGACAGATTGACCAACCACACTACTGAGGGTTAAATGCACTTGGTGACGGGCGCAGCTTGCCCCTGATGTAGTATATGGCCAAAAAATAAACAGACTATTGCTGGTTAAATGCACTTGGTGTGACAGCTTCACCCTGATGTAGGCTTTAGCCAAAAAACAACCACACCATTGAGGGTTAAATGCACTTGGTGACAGGCGCAGCTTGCCCCTGATGTAGTATATGGCCAAAAAATAAACAGACTATTGCTGGCTAAATGCACTTGGTGTGACAGCTTCACCCTGATGTAGGCTTTAGCCAAAAAACAACCACACCATTGAGGGTTAAATGCACTTGGTCGCAGCTTGTGCTGGGGCACCACAAGACACAAAATGGCCGCCGATCACCCCAGAAAAAAGTGACTGACAAACGGTCTGGGCAGCCTAAAAACAGTGAGCAATTGAGTATCAGCAGCTCAATGACCCACAGCTGCAGATCGATCAATAATCAAGTCCTTTGGAGGAGTTAATCTGCCTAATCTCGCCCTACTGTCGCAGCCGCAACCTCTCCCTACGCTAATCAGAGCAGAGTGACGGGCGGCGCTATGTGACTCCAGCTTAAATAGAGGCTGGGTCACATGGTGCTCTGGCCAATCACAGCCATGCCAATAGTAGGCATGGCTGTGATGGCCTCTTGGGGCAAGTAGTATGACGCTTGTTGATTGGCTGCTTTACAGCCTTTCAAAAAGCACCAAGAAAGCGTCAAAAAGCGCCAAGAAAGCGACGAACACCGAACCCGAACCCGGACTTTTACGAAAATGTCCGGGTTCGGGTCCGTGTCACGGACACCCCAAAATTCGGTACGAACCCGAACTATACAGTTCGAGTTCGCTCATCCCTAGTTAGGATATATTGGAGGGTGGAGAATCAATTATGGGGGATTATTAAGCCAGTGGACAGGGAGATCCACATGTTACCAACCAACAATAAAAACCGTAACCTGAATGTGGAACATTAAATAGTAACTTCAATGTATTGTCACCACCAGACATCTGAGAAGCTCTGACAGACGTCCTTCAGAACCTCCTCCTTGAGGTTCCTTTTGTTTTGCTTTCATTTTCTCATCTCGTTAGCCTCTCTCAGCTGTCATGTAGTTGCACTGATTGCATCCCTTTAAATCCCTCCCCATACTGCATCACTTTGCGGTTTATAGAATTTCCTGGAGTGTGTGCATGTTGGATGCTACTACTGAGTCTTCTACAGATAAGTTTTGTTCATTCATTTGTATTTTCCTGTTTGCTGGATCCCAGGTGACCCTGACTCCCTCCGTATCAAGTGTAGGGAGCCGGTGGTCGTGTCCCCTCACTATTATAGGGTGTTCAGGTGTTATACAGTCGAGGAACGAGGATATGCGATCATCTACCATTGAGATTTTTGCATAGGCTGAGCAGTTAGGGAGAGAGCCAGGTCTGTTGCAGGGCTATCCCTTTGGTTCCTTAGTTTTGGATCCAGTCAGTCGGATCTTCATTTTGTGTCTTCTAGTTTTCTGTACACCTTCCGTGACATGTATGTTCACAAATCCAAATCTACATGCATCCTTACTACATGCGAGTAAGGACCTCTTTACATATCATTGGTGCAGCCTCATCTGGAATATGCAGTTCAGTTCTGGGCATCAGTTTATAGAAAGGATGCACTGGAGCTGGAAAAAAGTACCAAAAACAGAAACTAAACTGATAAGGGCATGGAGGGTCTTAGTTATGAGGAAAGATTTGAAAAAATGCTATTTTTATAGTCTTGCAAAGAGGCGTCTAAGATTGGACATGATTAACCTATATGTATAAATAAATGTGCCACAAGCCAGGCACTCTCATTCTCAGCTCTGAGGAGCTGAGGATGGGAGTGCTAGTGCTTCTGGCTGCAACTGTTGTTCACATTGGCAGTTTTTACAATGATGTTCCCTGGGGCCACGGCAGTGATAGGAGGTCGCACCCTTTGTTTCCTCAGGTCACACCCTGAGGTTGGGAGTCCTGCTTGATGGTAGTTGGGGTGCCTTTGCTATTGTGAGTTTGATGTGAGTGCATGACAGGAGATGTAGGTGCAGTGGCCGGCGAATGGTGCTGGAATCAGTACCCTGGCCGGTTGTAGAAAATAAACAAGTCTCTCATTACTGAATTGCAAAATGAGGGTTGTAGTACATCCAACGGTACCAAAGTTCCCAAAATTTTCAGTACAAATCTTCCCAGATATCGATGTATGGATATAAGCAGGAATGGGGATTGTAGTACTCATTCCCTCTATCTCTACAATGTTTCCATCTCTGCAGAATCTAAGGCTGGCAATAACGTTGTTGACTGGCACAGGATTAAGATACAGTGGGCCAAGACCTTGTTAAGTGAAGGGTGTTTTAGCAATATCTCACTCTCTGCAGTAAAGGCTCTATCAGGCTTAAACAACAAACACCTTACTGACTGACTCCAGTGCTCTGCTGTGCAGACTCTGGATCTGCTGGTTCCTTTCTTTCTGCAGTACTGTGTAGTACTGATAGCTTTCTTTTGATGCAGATGCCTCAGATATAGTCATTCTCTGGGATGTAGCACATGTAGCTTCCTCTCACTTCCTCAAGTAACACACAGGGGAAGAGTCAGGACTGTTAACCTCAGATCCATACAAAACTATACTGGGTTGTACAAAGCATTAAATAACATTACATAACAATGACTATTTCCAAGAACCCTATTCTGGGATCCTGCAAATGTCCTGTACAAAAATATGTTGAAAAGCTGTTCCATGTAAAATACCCTCAAAAGACAAGGGGGCATTTGGAGAAGAAAAAGTTAAGTCTCCAGAGGCGACAAAGCTTCTTCGCCGTAAGAACTGTGAATCTGTGGAGTAGTCAACCTCAGGAACAGTGGATGGTTTTAAAAAGGTCTTAGATGTAGTTACAATAGTGATTCCTGGCCTCCGCCGCCCGCTGTCACGGCTGAGGATGGGGAAAACCCTCAGCCGTGCAATGCCAGAAGATAAGGTCGCTGCAAGGCCAGGACAGAGATCAGGGAGCAGGTCACCTCCTATCATATCCCTAACTCTGACCCTGACTCCTAGCTGTGTGAGCCGACCCTGATGGTAGGAGGGCTCATACTCCGGAACCTTTAAGTCCCTACTAGCCCTCAGGGTTGCCCTCAACTAGGTGCAGGGTAAGACGACCTGTTCCTCCTAGGCACGGAGGAACAGGAGTCTCACAGGCCAGGCTACAATAAAGGGGAAACATAAACAACTTATGGCAATGGCAGGTAAATGCAACAAGTATAGCACCTACCTGCCACAGACACAAAGCCTGGAACCCATGCAGACGCGCTGCTGTCCAAAGAACACACACGGACACAGCACACACCACACAACACACAGGAACACAGGACCATAAGCTACAATAAACAAGCATACCAAAAACACACCTTCATAACATCATGTGTGACATAACTTATGACCACAAGGGAGGCCCCCACTGGCAGATGGTGAATTACCAGGAGGATGTCTCCAGCAAAGCATGGCTGAAGAACCCTTCAGCTTCAGGTCTCCAAAGAGGCTTTATAGCCCAAAGTGGCCACACCCACACAGGAAAGGGAATTAACCCTTCCAACACCAACCATGGAAGTGAAACCACTTAAAGGGGAATACACACACAAACACACTGGAGCTGTTACCGCGGCAACGACAAGCGTGGCAACCATGTCCTGGGAGTCAGCCAAAAGGCCGAGACACTGTACAATATAGAACACGTTGACACGGGCAGCCACCAGTGAAGGGAAGTGTCACAGTGCACACACCTAAACCTCGTGCACACCAAACACATAAAAGTCACATCTACAAAGACAGGTAGCCAGGTGCAACCGCATACACAAACAGCAAGCTGCCACATAAAAATGTTGCCAGTGGCAACCACAGGTGAGGCAACATACTTCAGCCCTCACCTGTGAGGCAACTGCATGCGGTTACAGGAGTCACGACCATGACCATGGTCGTGACACCCGCTTCCTGTGTGTGAATAAGGGCACGGCTACACTGGTCACGCTACAGCTTCCACAGCCATGATGACCGAGTAACTGTGATCCTATAGAAATGAATGGGATCGCCATGCCAGTCGCAAGAAATCCAGAAGTGTTGGATTTCATGAAACTGCCGTGCAATCCCATTAATGTCTATGGTATCACCGCTACTCTGCGATACTGGCTGCGACAGCTGACCAGCGTAGCCGTACCCTTAAGGCTATTCATTGTATCTCACCTCAGTTGCAGTACTGCAAGGGTTAAAGGGGTTATCCGGGAACAAATATTCATGACCTATCCCCAGGATCAGATCAGTCCCACAGCCTCTTCCTATTCCATATGACATCGAGCTGTAATACCATACACAGCTCCTGTAATAACGCTGTGCTTGGAAAACTACCGGGAGGCAGCTGCACTCTCCAGAGCTACGGGGAGTGCGACTGCCTCCTGTAACAGCTGATCGGCGGGGGGCCGGGACCTGAGGATAGGTCATCATTATCCTTTACTGCAGGCATGCTCAACCTGCGGCCCGCCAGCTGTTGTAAAACTACAACTCCCACAATGTCCTGCTGTAGGCTGATAGCTGTATGCTTTTCGGGCATGCTGGGTGTTGTAGTTTTGCAACAGCTGGAGGGCCGCAGGTTGAGCATGCCTGCTTTACTGGATAACCCGTTTAACCTTTTCTTGATCTGTAAGCTGCTGTGAGGCGGTTTCCAGTTGCTCTTCAGCCCAGGCTATATATACAGGGCTTGTTGTTCCATCCCTTGCCTGAGCTATAGATCTCATTAGATCTCGCTAGGTCTCTAACTTGCTAGAAGCTGTTCAAGAACTATAATCTGTTTTGTTTCTGCCTGAGTACTGACTTCTGCCTGATTCCTGTATTCTGACTCTCTTCTGCCTCATACTCAAAGCAAAACGCCCGATGTAAAGCTGTCTGTTAAGACATTAGCAATATACCCCAAAGCAAAAGAAAACAGAACAGCCATTGTATATTATAAAGGATAACAAACTTTATTAGACATATAGTTTAAAATAGAGTTTCATATACGTTAGCAGCTTTACATTTACAGGTAAAGCACTGGACTGTGAGACTTTGTCCAAATGACGGCACACCATTGTAGGGAACTATGGCCGAAAGAGATAATTATGTGGGGGTATTCAGGTGAAGAAAAGCTATATAAATAAATAAATAAATACGGTGAAGGGTGTAATCAAAAGAATAAAATTAAAGGTGACAAAACACGCCAGGTGAAAAAAGTGTAAGTGCAAACCAAAGAAAAAGTGACAATAGGTGAAACAAAGGTAATTAGAATAAATTCAATTGTTGTATCCTACAAGGTAAGATATCCTAATTTTACACCTCAGATTATCAAATGTACAGTAAAACTTCCATAAACACATCCCACAAGGTAGACACAGATATTTTCCATCCTCCTATAGATGCAAACATTTTCATCCTCATATACCAAGGACTCCTCCTTGATGTTTGAATGATCCTACACCAGTTACTTTATTAATGCACATAGAATGTATATCCATGTAGATTGGAAGGACAACCTAATGAAACAAAACTAAAAAATATATTGAAGCCAACATAAAAACTGTTTAAAAAGGTCAAAACAGATGATAACACCACTAAGACCAGTAGAGGATGGAAAATGCAGAGACCTATCTAAGAAAAGGGGGAAAACTGAGGGCCTCATTCATACCCAATGGCATTACCCTATTCAGTACAAAAATCCACTTGACTTCCTTCTGTGCTAGAAGCTTTTTCCAGTCCCCACCCCTCCCCCCTATCAGAACTATATCGATCCCCCTTACCTTAAGGAGTTAACCGTTACAGTTAAAGTGCCGGGGGTGGTTTTCAGAATCAAGAGGTCTTCTTCATCTTTCGCTCCAATGATGCCGAAGATATGTTCTCTCGTACGTCTTTTCAGTTGTCTTGTAGTCATGCCTACGTAGAGAAGATTACAGGGACAGCTTGCTACATATATTACACCTATCATTGTGCAGGATATTGTGTGTGTGATCTCATAAGATAATATCTGATTGAGACTATTGGTGAAAACAGTCCCACTGATATTTCAAGATTAACAAAGCTCTGAGTGGCCCACAATATAAGAATTGTGGGGAAATATCCTTATTTAAAAATTAGCTTTTATACGATATACGTTAAAATATACACCTAAGGATGTATCACAAAACAAAACATGTAATCAAGGGGTTCTATGGTGTCGACCCCACTGCTGGCAGAAAAGAAAAGGTACTCGTTTACACTATTGCACCTGTGAGTGCACTAAAGTGTTACCCAGCTAACACACACAAACGACAATGTATTGAGGTTCAATGGTAGGTACCCCACTTCTGGTTGAACAAGAATAAATGTTACTGCTGCGCCACTATGGACGCAAGCAGTCTTACCTTACCCACCAGGTAACAGGGATCAGCGCAGCAATGGACCAGGCCTGATGGAGGGGAGTGTAGACAGGGGATGTAGTCATGAAAATATCAGTTCTGTGCCCTGTAACACCCTATATTCTTGGTAGGAGTGGGGGCCTATTTTCATGCTACCTGTCTAAACAGAGCACTCGCCCTAAGAAGGGCGACCCCGTCCGGATGCCTGTCCCTAGTTCGGACCTGAACCCTATAATACAAAACAAAACAAAAATAGATACTATAGTGACTACAAGCCTCCCGACGTGGCACGTTTCTGTCGTGTCGACTCCTCAGGGGGATTTAGAACATGTAGAGACAAAAAAGCAAAAAACCGGGCTATGACCACAGGTAACAGGTGAGTATACACTGCGGTTATGCGGTTATATGAAATACTAGACTAACACAATATTGATAGAGGTCAAAGTCTAGGGGCAGGCATCCGTGGTGCTGGATCGCCATGCTGCAGAGGAATAGATGCTTCTCCGCTTCTTAGTGTGAGAGGATATGGTGGTCCTCAGTACGGTGGTGTCCCTATCATTAAGGGGGTTCCTCAACCTATACCAGCCACCCTGACACATACCTTAGTGGGATTTAAATACATCCCCAGCGCGCCTCTTCTTGTGAGACCGCCCTGTCAGCACCTGCGTCGGCGTGTGACGTCACGCGCATGCGCCACGACGCACAACACGCCGCTGCCTGTGCCACATGATTACGGCGGCCAATCAGATCCGGAGGCGGAACGGGATGGCGGTTACCTAGGAGAGTATGTCAACAGGAAGTAACCTCACAGTACGTCCCCTGATGGAGGCGTCCGTGACAGCGCTGCGATATAAAGTCGCAACAAAGTAAGACCGATATTTCTTGCACAATACCAGCGACATGAATACAACACAGAGAACTGGACGCGAAACAAAGCATTTTATAAGTATTTTGGAGTGGAAAAACGTCTCATATATTAGCGTATTATCCAAGGGGAGAAAATGCCATCAATGATGTAGGCACAGACTCCAGTGGAGGAGAATATAGATTGCCATCACCACTGTGGGAATAATCACTATTATTGGAGAGAACATTCCACACATTTATATGAAGCACCCAAAATCCAGCCTTTCATTTAGGCCTAAGGGTGCAGATGTTTTGAGTTGGAAAATCCATCGAGATTCCTGTTGCAGCAGGCACCTGTCCCAATTGCCCCCTCTCACAGGCGGTTTGACCAGGTCAAAACCCAAAAATTTCAAGGAGGCTTTACCATTGTGTACAGTATGTACATGTTTCGAGATTGGGGTATCTCGTTTATGAGAGATATCCCCCAAGTGCTCCCCTATCCGCCTCCTAAATTCACGTATTGTTTTACCAACATATTCAATCCCACATTCACACCGGATCCGATAGATGACCCCTCTAGATTTGCAATTAATGAAATGTGGGATTGAATATGTTTTGTTGGTGACATTGCTCACAAACGTCTTGGTGACGTCTATACGTTTGCATGCAATACAGTTTCCACATCTATAGCATCCCACACTCCTAGATCGCAACCAGGTGGTGTTGGTGCGACCCGGTGCGTAGTGACTATGTACTAACTTATCGCGTATGTTCGATCCTCTACGGTAAGTGATTTGTGGTTGGTCACCCAGGACGTCTTGTAGGTCAGGATCCATTTTGAGAATTTGCCAATGGCGTCCTAAAATCTGTCTCACTTGTTTGGACCCCCTATCGAAATTGGCAATCATTCTCATGACCCTAGTTGGTGGAACAGAGGTTTGATTCGGAGTGAGCAATGGGCCTCTTGGTCGGGACAGAGCTGTCTGATATGCCGATCTCAAAACATGGTCAGGGTATCCCCTGGACAAGAATCTACTCCTCATATCCGCTGCTTGATGACAAAATCACGTTTATCAGAGCAATTTCGTCTAAGACGCAGGTATTGGCCTCTAGGAATTCCTGTCCTGAGTGGGAGAGGGTGGTTGCTCTCCCATCTCAGGAGGGAATTCGTAGAGGTGGCCTTCCTGTAAATAGAGGTGTCTAGCTCCCCCCTCCCATTCTTAGAGATTTTTATATCAAGGAATGGTAGAGTGGTGGGGTGGGACTCACTAGTGAAGCACATACCAATATTGTTACGATTGAGATGCTGGACAAAGGCTTCAAAAGTCCCCCGATCACCATTCCAAAGAATGAAAATGTCGTCGATGTATCGCGCCCACAGACCAATCTCGTAGGTGTCCAGAGCTTCATCCTCCTTAAATACGATGGTCTCCTCCCACCAGCCCAGGAATAGGTTAGCATACGATGGGGCACAAGGGCTCCCCATCGCTGTACCCCTGAGCTGGTGGTAGGTCCTCCCATCGAAGGTGAAAAAATTACGTGTGAGCGTAAACTCAAGTAGACGCAGGACAAATTGGCTGTGGGCGCGATACTGACAACCCCGTGATCGGAGAAAGTGTTCAACTGCGTTGAGACCCAAATTGTGTGGTATAGATGAATAGAGGGCCTCAACGTCAATACTGGACAAGAGACATGTCTCCTCCAATGTCAGCCCCTCAATAGGTCTGCACTACCTCTGTGTGTTCTGTGAGTTTCTGACTAAGGGTGGCTAGGTTAGCTCTCTCCTCAACCTGATGAGGCTTCTGTTGGATGAGGAGAGAGCTAACCTAGCCACCCTTAGTCAGAAACTCACAGAACACACAGAGGTAGTGCAGACTTTTTCACAAGAAGCGGAATTTCAGAACAAAGAAAAGCAGCTCCATCTCACTTTAGAAAAATACCAATACCATCTTAAAGAAAGGAAACATCGACAGTTTATTAGAGATCTCTCAGACTTCAAAGAAAACCGTATATATTCCTCTCTTGGTAACACCAGAAGAGACACTGTACCAAGCAATTCTGAGAGATCTTCTACTGAAACTGATTTATCCGACTCTGAGAGAGAAACTGCCCCTAAAACGAGTCAACACCCCAACAGGGGTAGGTATAGGAGGGGTAGACGTCGGGGCGCTTATAGAGGCCAGGATAATCGTTTTTTAGGCCAGTTCAACCAGAACGTGGAATATCCACTACGCAATCGCATACAGAAACCTCCGAATTAGTCTTGGGACCACAAATCCTAAACCTTTCCTCACGTGTCCTCAACACTGATGAGATTAAAGCCCTTGAATTAGGTCTGAGCTTTGTGCCTACCCCAAAATTTGATAGATTTTCGTCTGTTAAAGACGTCAATCTATTTATTCGCAAATTAAGGTGGCACAAACACTTTAGACTGATGGACCGTCGCCAATGCCTTGAGTTAGGGATCCCGATTGAACTACTTAGGGATGTAGAACTTCTGCAGTCCCTAGATTCCAATAGGGACAACCCTCAGGGTAACGGTCCCTTTACAAACTTAAAAGTAAAGAGTACAAAGATGCCACCCACTGCGAATGAACTGTCATGCTTAGATGTATTCCTTAATATGGTCACTAAGGACCTGGAGGATCTCCAGGTGTCCACACATCATTCCAACTGCGCCGAGTCTGTGACCACTGCTATTTCATCACTAGCCGACGACCACCAAATCGTCATCAAACCCGCTGACAAGGGGGGGAATGTCGTGGTCATGGACTCGGAACAGTATGTGAATATGTGTAGGAATATACTATCTGACTCAGGAACGTATGAAGTACTATATAGTGACCCCACTGAGGGTTATAGGCGTGAACTTAAAAATATTTTGGAAGAAGCGAAAACCAATAATATCATTTCCGCTGAGGAATTTGCCTTCCTTTTCCCTCTGCATCCTCGGAAATCTACCTTCTATAGTCTCCCCAAGGTGCATAAGGGGGTTAGTCCCCTAAAGGGGAGACCCATTGTATCGGGGGTGGACAACCTTAACCAGAATCTGGGAATTTATATTGACCGGGTACTGGCACCGTTTGTCACGGCTCTCCCCTCCCATGTCAGAGATACCACTGATCTCCTCAAGCGTATTGAGGGGCTGACATTGGAGGAGACATGTCTCTTGTCCAGTATTGACGTTGAGGCCCTCTATTCATCTATACCACACAATTTGGGTCTCAACGCAGTTGAACACTTTCTCCGATCACGGGGTTGTCAGTATCGCGCCCACAGCCAATTTGTCCTGCGTCTACTTGAGTTTACGCTCACACGTAATTTTTTCACCTTCGATGGGAGGACCTACCACCAGCTCAGGGGTACAGCGATGGGGAGCCCTTGTGCCCCATCGTATGCTAACCTATTCCTGGGCTGGTGGGAGGAGACCATCGTATTTAAGGAGGATGAAGCTCTGGACACCTACGAGATTGGTCTGTGGGCGCGATACATCGACGACATTTTCATTCTTTGGAATGGTGATCGGGGGACTTTTGAAGCCTTTGTCCAGCATCTCAATCGTAACAATATTGGTATGTGCTTCACTAGTGAGTCCCACCCCACCACTCTACCATTCCTTGATATAAAAATCTCTAAGAATGGGAGGGGGGAGCTAGACACCTCTATTTACAGGAAGGCCACCTCTACGAATTCCCTCCTGAGATGGGAGAGCAACCACCCTCTCCCACTCAGGACAGGAATTCCTAGAGGCCAATACCTGCGTCTTAGACGAAATTGCTCTGATAAACGTGATTTTGTCATCCAAGCAGCGGATATGAGGAGTAGATTCTTGTCCAGGGGATACCCTGACCATGTTTTGAGATCGGCATATCAGACAGCTCTGTCCCGACCAAGAGGCCCATTGCTCACTCCGAATCAAACCTCTGTTCCACCAACTAGGGTCATGAGAATGATTGCCAATTTCGATAGGGGGTCCAAACAAGTGAGACAGATTTTAGGACGCCATTGGCAAATTCTCAAAATGGATCCTGACCTACAAGACGTCCTGGGTGACCAACCACAAATCACTTACCGTAGAGGATCGAACATACGCGATAAGTTAGTACATAGTCACTACGCACCGGGTCGCACCAACACCACCTGGTTGCGATCTAGGAGTGTGGGATGCTATAGATGTGGAAACTGTATTGCATGCAAACGTATAGACGTCACCAAGACGTTTGTGAGCAATGTCACCAACAAAACATATTCAATCCCACATTTCATTAATTGCAAATCTAGAGGGGTCATCTATCGGATCCGGTGTGAATGTGGGATTGAATATGTTGGTAAAACAATACGTGAATTTAGGAGGCGGATAGGGGAGCACTTGGGGGATATCTCTCATAAACGAGATACCCCAATCTCGAAACATGTACATACTGTACACAATGGTAAAGCCTCCTTGAAATTTTTGGGTTTTGACCTTGGTCAAACCGCCTGTGAGAGGGGGCAATTGGGACAGGTGCCTGCTGCAACAGGAATCTCGATGGATTTTCCAACTCAAAACATCTGCACCCTTAGGCCTAAATGAAAGGCTGGATTTTGGGTGCTTCATATAAATGTGTGGAATGTTCTCTCCAATAATAGTGATTATTCCCACAGTGGTGATGGCAATCTATATTCTCCTCCACTGGAGTCTGTGCCTACATCATTGATGGCATTTTCTCCCCTTGGATAATACGCTAATATATGAGACGTTTTTCCACTCCAAAATACTTATAAAATGCTTTGTTTCGCGTCCAGTTCTCTGTGTTGTATTCATGTCGCTGGTATTGTGCAAGAAATATCGGTCTTACTTTGTTGCGACTTTATATCGCAGCGCTGTCACGGACGCCTCCATCAGGGGACGTACTGTGAGGTTACTTCCTGTTGACATACTCTCCTAGGTAACCGCCATCCCGTTCCGCCTCCGGATCTGATTGGCCGCCGTAATCATGTGGCACAGGCAGCGGCGTGTTGTGCGTCGTGGCGCATGCGCGTGACGTCACACGCCGACGCAGGTGCTGACAGGGCGGTCTCACAAGAAGAGGCGCGCTGGGGATGTATTTAAATCCCACTAAGGTATGTGTCAGGGTGGCTGGTATAGGTTGAGGAACCCCCTTAATGATAGGGACACCACCGTACTGAGGACCACCATATCCTCTCACACTAAGAAGCGGAGAAGCATCTATTCCTCTGCAGCATGGCGATCCAGCACCACGGATGCCTGCCCCTAGACTTTGACCTCTATCAATATTGTGTTAGTCTAGTATTTCATATAACCGCATAACCGCAGTGTATACTCACCTGTTACCTGTGGTCATAGCCCGGTTTTTTGCTTTTTTGTCTCTACATGTTCTAAATCCCCCTGAGGAGTCGACACGACAGAAACGTGCCACGTCGGGAGGCCTGTAGTCACTACAGTATCTATTTTTTGTTTTGTTTTGTATTATAGGGTTCAGGTCCGAACTAGGGACAGGCATCCGGACGGGGTCGCCCTTCTTAGGGCGAGTGCTCTGTATAGACAGGTAGCATGAAAATAGGCCCCCACTCCTACCAAGAATATAGGGTGTTACAGGGCACAGAACTGATATTTTCATGACTACATCTCCTGTCTACACTCCCCTCCATCAGGCCTGGTCCATTGCTGCGCTGATCCCTGTTACCTGGTGGGTAAGGTAAGACTGCTTGCGTCCATAGTGGCGCAGCAGTAACATTTATTCTTGTTCAACCAGAAGTGGGGTACCTACCATTGAACCTCAATACATTGTCGTTTGTGTGTGTTAGCTGGGTAACACTTTAGTGCACTCACAGGTGCAATAGTGTAAACGAGTACCTTTTCTTTTCTGCCAGCAGTGGGGTCGACACCATAGAACCCCTTGATTACATGTTTTGTTTTGTGATACATCCTTAGGTGTATATTTTAACGTATATCGTATAAAAGCTAATTTTTAAATAAGGATATTTCCCCACAATTCTTATATTGTGGGCCACTCAGAGCTTTGATCTCATAAGATCTCTGACCTGTGTAATCTGTAAAAGTAGTCGTTCTCAGAATGTTCGGACAAGCTACGCATTCGCCACCAGGGCGACAGCCCCATTTTGGGCCTTTGGAACCGAATAATTTGTTAGGGTTTTTTCCTTCATAGTGACTGTGGACCAGGATGTCTTTGAGATTTTTTTCCCATCTGAATGTTAAAGAAGGATACATAGGCAGGTAGCGTCACAGAGTGTGGTCCATTTGTAAGATGTTCCAATGCTTCCAGAGTATGGAAACAACTTCTCCGTGCCCGGAGTTATATAAGGTAATCTATCTCACTACTTTGTCGTCTTCCTTATGTCTGATCTGATTTTGTAACAGTTTGTCTCTCTTCGACTGTTTGGCACGTAGATAACCTCGTCTTACCGATCGATCACTGTAGCCACGATTTTTAAATCTCTTATTTAGATAGTTGGCCCACCTCTCTAAATCATCATCTCTAGAACGGATTCTTCTCAGTCTCAGGAATTGTCCAATAGGAATTCCGTCAAGCAATTTTTTGGGATGGAAGGAGTTGGCGCGGAGGAGACTGTTCACCGCAGTAGGTTTTCGGAAAAGATCTGTGTGGACAAGGCCGTCCTTATCTACGTGTAGAGAAACATCCCGAAAATCCATCTTTTCCCTTCCCATCTTATATGTGAGATGAATGTTCATGTTGTTCTTATTAAGAGATGCCATGAACAAACTCAAATCCTCTACACTGCCCTGCCATATCATGAGAACATCATCTATGTAACGGCACCATAGATGAACTTTCTCAATCTGGTTAATGGGGTCAGTTAGAAAGATCCTCCTCTCCCACATCCCCAGGAAAATATTTGCGTATGAGGGCGCACAAGATGCCCCCATCGCAGTTCCCTGGAGCTGTAGGTAATACAACCCTCTAAAGATAAAGAAGTTATGCCGTAATGTGAAATCAAGAATTTCAAGAATGAATGACCCATACTCACTTTGTATATTGGAGGTCATCAGGAAGTGTGTTGCGGCCAGAATGCCGTCCTCATGACGGATGGATGTATAGAGTGATTCGACATCACATGTAACGATGAGCATGTCTTCATCCAGCTGGAGTCCATTCAGTTTCGGTAATAGGTCGCCCATATCTTTGATATAATGGGAGGATTTCAACCAATGGTCTCAATACATGATCAATTAACTTGCTGATTATACATATGGGTAGGCCAAAGGATGACATTGCCCCCTTTATCAGAGGGTTTAATTACTATGTTTTCCATTTTATTAAGTTGTTTCAACGCTAAGCGTTGTCGTCTGTTAAGGTTGTCCCCTGACGTAAACTTCTGGACTGACCTCAAATCCTCCGTCACTACTTTGCCAAAGATGTAGATGTTAGCAAATAGTGACGTTGGTGGAAATTTTTGGGATTTGGGTACCAACGTTTTTGGTAATCTACTCACCGATGTCTTGTCCACTTGTTACTCCATGAGTTCATTTAAAGTCTGTATTGCTTCCAATTCTACCGCCGTGAACAGTGACTCCTCCGCACTCTCCTTGTGATACAGTTTCTTAAAAATTAAATTGCGTGCAAACATCTGTAGATCCTTTACCGCTGTGAAGAGATTAAAGCCAGTTTTGGGGATAAAGTTTAGACCCAAACTCAACACTTCAAGTTGTTCGTCACTCAGCGTCTGATCAGATAAATTATTTACCTGTAGGCTTTGACCATTGGAGTCACCCGTACCCTGAAATCTCTTGGTTGGGGGGGGCGGTTCCTCACTGTCTCCTTCCGTTTCCTCCCATGCCGTGAGGTATACGATCTTGTATTGGTATCAGAATTTTTCCCTTACCCTGTTGAGAAGAGCGAAGATACCGAAGTGCTTCTACTACGTGTTTCATGTTTCTTCTGTTTCCACTTGTACTTCCTACTCAGTTTAATGTCCTGTAGATCTCTTTCGTCTTTCGTTCCTTTATTTGTTTCTCCAATACTTTATAGGCTTCATCAATTTTACCCTTAAACTTATCACGTTCGGTGTCCTTCAATACTTGATTCAACTGTTCATCTAAAATTCTAAACTCCTAATCAACTTCAGAAAGCATCATATCATTAGTGGGGATGAGTACCTGAATAAATGTCATGGAGCAGAGGTTGCAGGCTTCCTTCCATTTTGTGTTTAGCTGTTCCATACCCAAATTATGTGAGGGAAAAACCTGCACCCTCAAACCACGAGGGATCAAATTCCTCAAAATATATTGCTCCAGTGAGGTCCTGTTCCACCAAATCTTTAGACGTATGTGTAAAAGATTCTTAAATTTCACCTTAATTTCCCGTGAATTCCTCTGTTCCACATCCTGTGAACTACTGCTGCCTCCATTGAAAATGGCTTCCGTCTGGGACTTCCACGAGGCCTCCCGGGCTAAAAAATCCATGATTATGGAATCTACACTTTTGCAAAAAGAAACAAATCTTCTTAGGCAGGTAAACACACACCCAATACTCAAAGCAAAACGCCCGATGTAAAGCTGTCTGTTAAGACATTAACAATATACCCCAAACCTAAAGAAAACAGAACAGCAATTGTATAATACGAAGGATAACAAACTTTATTAGACATATAGTTTACAATAGAGTTTCATATACGTTAGCAGCATTACATTCACAGGATAAATGCCCACAGGACCACTATTCATGATACATACAGGTTAAAATTTCTCCTATTGATAGGGGATATCAATAAACCCCAACCATAAATAAAGTACAAAGTGCCATAGAATGGCTCAATACATACAGGAGACCTGACCTGACCCAAGCCTGCTGTCACCGCCAGTTCTGTGAGAAGGTCTGCCAGACGTCCTTCTATACCTCTTGCATGATGTGGTTTCACTTTGTCATCTCCTTTCCTTCTCCCAGGTGTCACCTATTTAGACTAATTGTCTCCCTTTACATTCCCTCTCATACTGCCTCACTTTGCGGTTTATACTACTTCCTGGATGAAGTGTTCACTGCTGGAGGCTGCTGCTGTGTACTCAGATAAGTCTTTTTATGTATTGTGTTTCCTTGCTGACTTGATTCTAGGTGACCCTGACTCCGTCCGTATTAAGTGCAGGGAGTCGGTGGTCGTGTCCCCTCACTATTATAGGGTGTTCAGGTGTCACACAGTCTTAGGTACGTGGGCATGCAATCGTCTACCATTGAGACACTTGCATGGGTATAGCAGTCAGGGAGAGCTCTTAGGGTTTTATAGGACTCACCTATATGCTCCTTAGTTTGGGATCAAGCCAGTCGGACGTTTATTCATAAGTTCCAGCAATCTGCAACATCATCCATGACACCTGCTTACCGTACTGACCCTGTGCCTTCTGCCCTGACCTGTGGACTGTCTCATGGATTCACACATAGACTGCCCACTCTGACCTCAGTCTGTTATTGACTAGAAGATTTGCCTGTTCGCATATTGTCTATGATCTTTGTTGGTCAGCAGCCAACCACATTGAGACTACTCCATGAGGTAGCAGCCCGGTGCATTCTCTGCAACGAAGAACAGATCCCTGTATAGAGGTTAAAGTGTGAATACCAGGGAGCCGCCAGGATAATGCCCTTAGGTTCAGCCCTAAGTCACGTCCATTGGTTTGAACAGCGGTTCCACAACTATTTTTTGTAACACATTAACGCTTATGTAAAGCCTCATTCACATGTCAGGGTTCGGTCTGTGATTTCCATCAGTGATTGTGAGCCAAAACCAGGTGCGGCTCTAAATACAGAACAGGCGCCGATCTTTCCTTTATACCTTATGTCTGTGGAGGCTCCAATCCTGGTTTTAGCTCACAATCACTGATGGAAATCACTGACCAAACACTGACGTGTAAATGAGGCTTATCTGTGTAAACTGTGTAGAAGTCTGGTTCTCACTCCTCTTTCCTAAAATTCAGTTCTCAACCCATCCCTTGGTTGAACTTCAGGGACTTATGCTGTTTTTTTTTTTTTTTACCATACTAGCTATGTAACTAGTTGACCAGCTATATAGACATCTAGAAGATGACAATAGGAGGAAAGACCATGGCTACCTTATTAATGTCACCGCCAGATCTTTGAGAAGCTCTGACAAATGTTCTTCAGTACCTCTTGCTTGAGGTTCTTTTGTTTTGGTTTAGTTTTGTCATCTCGTTTCCCTCTCTCAGCTGTCATCTAGTTGCACTGATTGCATCCCTTTATATCCCCTCCCATACTGCATCACTTTGCGGTTTATACAACTTCCTGGATTGTGCTCACTGCTAGATGCTGCAACTGCTGTTTCCTGAGATAAGTCTTTTCCTTTATAGACTGGATAGAACCGGCACTCAAAACAATTGGATTGCACGTGGGAATTGAATAAAAAGTTTATTAAACCATCAACGCTATATACTGAGTGCACCAAGATAAAATTCATAAAATATAAAACAAATAAAAAGCATATAATCTCAGTGTCAGCCAAACGAGTAGAATTTTCTTAGGGCACAGAGGTCTGAATGCTACGCACAGAGGGCTGCATCCGTGTCCCCCCGATTGGGTAGGCTATTGGATCACAGTCGTCTGTGACGGAGCAATACAGAGCTGGTTGAATATTGTGCTTCAAGTATATTCGCAGGTAGTATTCACATATAGGTTTCACATAATCTTAAATGCATATAAATATAATCTTATGCCACCGTGTAGGGTATGGGAAAAGATATTTGAAGATGAACTGTGTTCATTTATCCATCACCTATAGTGGTCTCGAATTCTTAGTGAACTGTAGGTGAGAAAGTCACTAGTCCAGCACGTCTAATGTCACCGTGCTTATACCGCCTTGCGTGCAGCGGTTCGGTATAATTCCACTTGAGTTAGTATTACTCACTGTGTCCCGTGTGAATTCACTCGGTTAGGTCTGCGGGAGGTTTTCTGTCGTGGCGTCCCACGCTTCAGTCTTTCTCCGCTGTATTTGTATCGGGTCCGGTTATCTGTTTGGATCCCGTCTGTACTCTCGTGGGAGACCTATGTCAGCTGTTTCACTTCCGTGAATTTTACAGCGCTTCTTGGTCTTACGTGAGTAAGTGGATAAGCTTTAGTACATGGCCATGCACCGCTGCGGTGGTTCTTTCACAGGTAATACGCCCAGACGCGTTTCGAGATATCTTATCTCTTCTTCAGTGGGTATGACCTGTGAGCACTGGTCTCGCATTTTATATGTTCTCATCTCAATTGGCTAATTGATTTCACCTGTTTCAAAGCTTGTATGGGAAAATGGAGCCTTGCTTTTCGTTGACCTTTGTTTTTTCCATATGTTGTTTCTACCTAGATCCCCTCTTTCGGTGGCAATTTAGCGATACCTTTCTGATAGTGTCAAGTCTCTCTGTATACATATACGCATACATGTATCAGCTATATAATTGAATATGAGAGATATATGACTACATAAAATACATAAAGCTAAATAGAATACATAAAATAAGGATGTGTCAAAAAAAGGGGACACCTCTTTCCAAGTCTTTTCCTTTATTTGTGTTTTCCTGTTGGCTTGATTCTAGGTAACCCTGACTCCCTCCGTGTCCCCTCACTATTATAGGGTTTTCAGGTGTCACTCATGCATGCAATTTTCTATCATTGGGATCTTTGCATGGGCTGAGTAGTCAGGGAGAGCTCTAGGGCTTTTATAGGGCTTACCCATATGTTCCTTGGTTTGGAATCAAGTCAGTTGGATCTTTATTTGTGACTTCTAGTTTCCTGTAACACCATCCGTGACAATAAATCAGTCATACTGCCTGGTTGGGTTGATCCTGCTAATTAAAATGATGTTTGTCTTGTGAAAATCACTTCCCGCGTTCCTGAGAACAAAGACGTTTATTCTTTATGCAAACAAGGTCTTCAGTGCACAGAGGGGCGGAAATACTGCACTCGATTTTCACAAGACAGGTATCATTTTAGTTAGCAGAGTCATCCCTACCAGCCAGTATACCTGGAGTAGTAGTATTGAGCCTGCTGACAGATCTTCTGTAAGGATTGTTTCCCTCTCCATCCACAGGAGTACACAATAGTGAAGAAGATATCGGGGGACTGTGTGACTCCCATCATCCATCTCCAGGAGTCAGGAGGGCGGAGCAGGACCCCTCACCCCATCACAGAGCCTCCCCCTCACCCCCTGATACATGAGCAGAAGATCCTAGAACTCACCCACAGGATGATGGAGCTGCTAACTGGAGAGGTGACACTGCTGGGAATGCTGGGAAATTCTCCAGTAACAGCACTGGAGGGGTCTGGGTGATGACGGTGTCATTGTGTTGTCAGGTTCCTATAAGGTGTCAGGATGTCACTGTCTATTTCTCCATGGAGGAGTGGGAGTATATAGAAGGACACAAGGATCTGTACAAGGAGGCCATGATGGAGGAGCACCAGCCTCTTATATCACAAGGTAAGAGCCGCCATGTGCAGTGTATACACGTGTGTGCAGTGACATGTAATGGAGGAGCACCAGCCTCTTATATCACAAGGTAAGAGCCGTCATGTGCAGTGTGTACACGTGTGCGCAGTGACATGTAATGGAGGACCACCAGCCTCTTATATCACAAGGTAAGAGCCGTCATGTGCAGTGTATACACGTGTGTGCAGTGACATGTAATGGAGGAGCACCAGCCTCTTATATCACAGGGTAAGAGCCGTCATGTGCAGTGTGTACACGTGTGTGCAGTGACATGTAATGGAGGAGCACCAGCCTCTTATATCACAAGGTAAGAGCCGTCATGTGCAGTGTATACACGTGTGTGCAGTGACATGTAATGGAGGAGCACCAGCCTCTTATATCACAGGGTAAGAGCCGTCATGTGCAGTGTATACACGTGTGTGCAGTGACATGTAATGGAGGAGCACCAGCCTCTTATATCACAAGGTAAGAGCCGTCATGTGCAGTGTATACACGTGTGTGCAGTGACATGTAATGGAGGAGCACCAGCCTCTTATATCACAGGGTAAGAGCCGTCATGTGCAGTGTATACACGTGTGTGCAGTGACATGTAATGGAGGAGCACCAGCCTCTTATATCACAAGGTAAGAGCCGTCATGTGCAGTGTATAATGATTGTAGTGGATGGCACTCCTGTTTATGGTAGTCGGTGCTCAGCGGAAGAGGTCTGTCAGAATATACTTATATAAACCACGGCACTCGATATATTGCAAAATAAGATTCTTTTTTATTTATTGTCCATCCCAAAAGGATCTTTTTGTAAATGCACTGGCCAACGTTTCGGTCTGTTATGACCTTGATCACGGCCTGAAAAATATATAGGTACAACATTTTTTAGTACCTCATAGGTACAATATTAATGGACAATAAGTGGTACAGAAATTGTCAGAGCAAAATAATAGAAAAGTTATATTACAACTTCAGTAGATGTCTATCACAAGTATATAGAATCAATAGAATAAACGAATTAAGTGCGCCATATGGGGCAGGTTGGATAGTGCTTGGCAGAACGTAGAAGTTGTCCGTGTCTTCTTTGTGAGAATTATTGTGGGACCTGTATATAAAAGGGTCATAGAGTATGTAAGTACAGGTTACTCTAATACTGCAATCGACGATGTTGGTTAAAGCAGAACATACTTGTATGGTCATTGACTAGCCTATGAGGGAAATTCACAGAATAATCATGTCAAGGAGGTTTGCAAGTATACAAATGTCATAGGTTTGACATTAAATAGGTAGATATAAATTCTTGTTGTGGGGAACAGTGCAATCGAGCCATATTAATGTAGCTACATATTAGTGTGCCTTGTGGTCAGGATTCACAGAGATAGGTAATAGGGATCAGCGACAAAGCAAAGTATAATTTATCCAGGAAAACACTAATATTGAGCATATATATATATACACAGAGAACGGCTAACAGCGGTGCGTCTGGCATAATGATATAGTATAATATGAGATGTCATGGAGACAGACCTTAGTGCAGGAGACCGGAGATATCAGGGAGGACCTGGTGTGTCCGTGCTCATGTGCAGTGTATACACGTGTGTGCAGTGACATGTAATGGAGGAGCACCAGCTTCTTATATCACAGGGTAAGACCCGTCATGTGCAGTGTATACACGTGTGTGCAGTGACATGTAATGGAGGAGCACCAGCCTCTTATATCACAGGGTAAGACCTGTCATGCAGTATACACACGTGTGCATGTAATAGAGGAGCTACGCAAATCTACAGGCACCTTTAACATCATGTTAGGGCCCTGCATTTGCCTTACAAGTTAAACATAATCATAGGGCTTTATTCACCTGACAGATAGTAAATAGGTGTCGTATTAGCACTGCGATATTCGTGTAAACTGCTTAATGATGACATCATGCACCAGACCACCGCAGCAGGACGCATGTGTTACTGTGAGCTTAGGCAATTGCAACTTATCAGGGACATGTGTCGAGTTCTCCGGCCTCTCAAAGCTACCGCCAGATGTGAGAGTAGAGAAAACATCGAGATCAACTAGGTCATCCCTGATCGCAAAAGCTCATACTGATTCCACAAGAGATGTTGAAAGTGGAACAGCTTACACCTCTTGATCACCGCCCTGTAGCTGTTGAGGACCCACATGGATGAAGTTGCATGGAGAAGGAAGGTGGAGGATGAGGAGCTACGACTGGTGGGGAGGATGTTTAGGAGAAGTTGCTGGTGCAGGGGGAAATGGAGTTTTCCCAGGGACAGCTAGGGGATGAGGCCGATGATGATGATGATGATGATGATAATGACGATGACACTGGCCGTGACCAACCATCTCAATGCAGCTCAGAACATGAAAGCTGTTTGCTTGGTTGCTGACATACTCTCAAGTGTATTGTCATCATCCAGCACAATGATGACTACTGATTTTAGACCCTCACTATAGAAGTTGAACGAGGGAAAGTTTTTCTGATACTGAAAGAGGCTAAATTGTTGGATTACTAGGATATGCTCATTACCCAGCTTGCAGGGCCGGCGCTTCCATAGAGGCAAGGGGGGCAATTGCCCCCGGGCCCCTGAATCCTTAGGGGCCCCCAAGCCCACCACCCGATACCGGCAGGTCACAGGGAGATGAACGCTTCCATTGTGGAAGCGTTCATCTCCATAGTCATCTCCATCCACAGGACAGCGCTACAGATGCCTGGGGAGGGAGAGGCGTCTCCGTTCCCTGTTCCTCTGACCCGCAGCCTATCAGAGGCCGATGCAGGCGGCGCGATGAAGCCTGAGCCGTACAGCGCGGGACATAGGCCGGAAGAGGCCTGCATCGCATCGCTGTGTGATGGAGGTAGGTATAAGTGTTTTTTTTTTTTTTTTGTTTCGCTTTTTTAATACTGGACTTTTACTGCCACATGGGGGGAGCGGAAGTCACTTGATCCTGGCACATAGGTCTGGGGGGTTTGGCACTTGATCCTGGCACATGGATGTGGGGGGTTTGGCACTTGATCCTGGCACATGGGGGGGGGGGGTTTGGCACTTGATCCTGGCACATGGGGGGGTTTGGCACTTGATCCTGGCACATGGATGTGGGGGGTTTGGCACTTGATCCTGGCACATGGGGGGGTTTGGCACTTGTTACTGCCACATTATTATCCTACTCAGGCCACAAAGAAGGGGTATTTTATAAGGGGTACTCTGTGTGGTACTAGTATTATCAGGGGTATTATCTCTTTCTGCAGTATAGTATTGGGGAGCACAGCGGCACAGTATTGGTGGTAGTAGGATGATTTGTCCAGAAGATGGGAGGATGATGGAAAAGTAGTAAACTAAGATATTTTTTTTGTCAAAAATGGCGACAAAATGGTGGTGTGGTCTGAAAGGAGAAGACGAGGACAGAGAACATCTACATCAAAGGAGACGTCACTGGATATAAGATGTATGAGGCACTGTATTTCTGTATTGATAGGGGGGGACGTTAAAGTCAGCAAGTGTCGTGTGCGGGGGCCTTATTGTTTTTTCGCCCCAGGGCCCCATTTCACCTAGAACCGGCCCTGCCAGCTTGCCACCGATTTTGCTGAGCAGACGTCTCCCACCAGGAGGCCTCTTTCTGCTGACTTCCCGCCTTCTTCAAGTAGCGGAAGCCTCATCAATTTTTTGGAACAAAGCAGGTGATAAAATAGAACTAAAACCCCATATTTATTACCCTGATTCTGCAGATTGTAGAATTATCCCATATGTGACCCTAGAGTTCTACTTGAGTCCAATACGAATCTCAGAATTGAAGGAGCACCTTGTAGATTTTAGGGGTCATTATTTTGTAGGACATTTTTCAGGCACCGTTTCAGATTTGCACAGGTGTTGAGGAGCTAAAGCCTAAGCAAAACACCCCTAAAAACCACATTTTGTAAACTATTCCTCTCAAGGAATTAGAATAGTGGGGGATTCCTACCACAGTGGACACCTGAAGCCTATCTACACTACTGGGAGTAGCTATTAGCACAACAGTACTGCTGGACCAGTATTTGGACATTCTCCTTTCCCAACACCCGAAATCGCCCTCCGCTAATAAGAGAATAAGGAAGGAAAACGAGCCCTTATAGCTACTGACTCGGATTCAGCTTGTTTCGGTTGGCCTTTTGTTTTTCTTGGCCATCCTTTGGAAGCTCCAGTTTCAGTGGAAATAGTGCAAAAAAAGTCTGTGTCCCCAAAGGTCTTTTATGGACCTTTTGGGGACAAATTATGTGGCAAATATACCATATTTTTCGCGCTATAAAACCCACCCCCCCCCCCCAAAGTGGGGGGAAAAATAGCAGTGCGTCTTATGGGGCGATTGCTGCGACGGTCCTGTGAATATGCTGAGAGGGAGGAGGGGCTGGGGGCCGGCATCTGTTTCTGTAATGGCAGCGGGGCCCGATGCAGTCACTGTATTCTACTACACCGGGCCCCGCTCACTGTAGTACAGGGGTGTCAAACTCAAATTCATCGGGGGCCGCATCAGCAGTTTGGTCACCCTCAAAGGGCCGGTTGTATCTGTAGGACTATGTGTCCACTCTTTATTATCATAAATTATTGTCACTGCATTCAATTATTACAGTTTTTTTGTAATAATGTAAGTAATAACTAGCTCTGAAAGCCTGACCTGCAAGCGCTGACTGGGGTCACATAGCATTATACTGATTTATGATGCTATGTAACCCTTACAGTTCTGGAATGTGTTGGATAACACTGACATAATGCTGTCAGTGTTATCCAACACATTCCAGAACTGTAAGGGTTACCGTATTTTTCGCCCTATAAGACGCACCGGCCCATAAGACGCACCTAGGTTTTTGAGGAGGAAAGTAAGAAAAAATATATTTTGAACCAAAAGGTGTGCTTTTGGTGGGTTTTGAACTAATTGTGGTCTGTGGGTGGCACTGTTATGGGGGATCTGTGGATGGCACTGTTATGGGGGATCTGTGGGTGACGCACTGTTATGGGGGATTTGTGGGTGACGCACTGTTATGGGGGATCTGTGGGTGACACTTATGGAGGATCTGAGGGTGACACTTATGGGGGATCTGTGGGTGACACTTATGGGGGATCTGTGGGTGACACTTATGGGGGATCTGTGGGTGACACTTATGGGGGATCTGTGGGTGACACTTATGGGGGATCTGTGGGTGACACATATATAGCATCTTATGTTATGTGTCATCCACAGATCCCCTCCATAAGTGTCCCTGTAGTAGGCATCTGCTTTTATAATGACAGCGGGGCCCGTGCAGTGACTATTCTACTACACGGGCCCCGCTCACTGTATAATCGTATCTCTAATAGTTAATGGTTATCGTATGTATATAATCGCATAAGGAGCGCTGTGTATTACCGGTACTTACAACTACAAGCGCTCGCCGAGAGGAGGGAGGAGGCAGGCCGGGAGGACAGGCGCTGGCAGCGTCAGTCATACGTCATGCGCCCACACCGCCTGCTTCATTCATAAAGTGGGAGGCACAGGCGCGTGACGTATGACTCACACTGCCAGCGCCCGTCCTCCCAGCCTGCCTCCTCCCTCCTCTCGGCGAGCGCTTGTAGTTGTAAGTACCGGTAATACACAGCGCTCCTTATTATGCAATTTATTATCACTTCCTGCAGGAAGTGATAATTATTATTATTATTATTATTATTTATTATTATTTAAGCGCCATTCATTCCATAGCGCTGTACATATGATAAGCGGTGCACATACATAACAGACAATTGTACTAATCATAAACAAGATGAGTTACAAACTGGTACAGAAGGAGAGAGGACTCTGCCCGTGAGGGCTTACAATCTACATGGTATGGGAGAAGGACACAGTAGGTGCGGGTTGAGTTGGTCATGGCGGTATAGGGGCAGCAGGGTCACTGGTTGGAGGCTTGTCTGAAGAGGTGGGTTTTCAGGTTTCTTTTGAAGGATTCCACTGTAGGTGAGAGTCTGATATGTTGGGGTAGCGAGTTCCAGAGTATGGGGGATGCACGGGAGAAATCTTGGAGTCGATAATAAAAGGCGAAGGCTGGCGGCGGCCACACGGGCTACGCGGGCCTTGTGTTTGACACCCGTGCTATAATATAATCATATCTAACTTGTGGCTATTGTTAAAGTATTCCAATCATCTTAAATCTTGCGCTGTACTACTTACAACAGACTTCTTGGCAGTCAGGAGGCCGGGCGGGCGGGCACTCGTAGCATAGCTCACTACGCTCACTGCGCCGCCATTTTTTGAATGAAGCAGGCGGTGCAGGCGCAGTGAGCTACGCTACGAGCGCCCGCCCGGCCTCATGGCTGCCAAGAAGTTCGTTGTAAGTAGTACAGCGCTAGATTTAAGATGATTGGAATACTTTAACAATAGCCACAAGTTAGATATGATTATACTACAGTGAGCGGGGCCCGGTGTAGTAGAATACAGTGACTGCACCGGGCCCCGCTGCCATTACAGAAACAGATGCCGGCCCCCATTCACTACACAGGGACACTTATGGGGGATCTGTGGATGACACATAAGATGCTATATATGTGTCATCCACAGATGCCCCCATAACAGTGCCATCCACAGATGCCCCCACAATGATCCCCCATAACAGTGCCATCCACATATGCCCCCATAACGGTGCCATCCACAGATCCACCCATAACGGTGCCATCCACAGATCCCCCCCATAACGGTGCCATCCACAGATCCCCCCATAACGGTGCCATCCACAGATCCCCCCCATAACGGTGCCATCCACAGATCCCCCCATAACGGTGCCATCCACAGATCCCCCCATAACAGTGCCATTTACAGATCCCCCCTATAACAGTGCCATCCACAGATTCCCCCATAACCGTGCCATCCACAGATTCCCCCATAACCGTGCCATCCACAGGTGCCCCATAACAGTGCCATCCACAGACCACCATTACGGTAGTTCAAAACCCACCAAAAGCACACCTTTTGGTAAAAAATTTTTTTTCTTATTCTCCTCCTCAAAAACCCAGGTTCGTCTTATGGGCAGGTGCATCTTATAGGGCAAAAAATACGGTATATATTAAAAGGAAAAAAAAAATCTAACACAATAAAAAATAAATACAAATAAAAGGGAAAGAAAGTGTAAAATATAAATAAAAAAACAAGTCAGTGTCCCCCAGAGGTCTTTTAAAGACCTCTTGGGGGACATATAGTGCTGCAAAAATATATTACATTTTCTTTTTTTTTTCTTTTTTAGCAAAAACATAAATAAATAAATAAAATGCAAGTAAAAAAAAAAACTATAAAAAGGAAACAGTGCAAAATGAAATTGTTCACTGTTATACAGGTCCTTCTAAAAAAATAGCATATTGTGATAAAGTTCATTATTTTCTGTAATGTACTGATAAACATTAGACTTTCATATATTTTAGATTCATTACACACCAACTGAAGTAGTTCAAGCCTTTTATTGTTTTAATATTGATGATTTTGGCATACAGCTCATGAAAACCCAAAATTCCTATCTCAAAAAATTAGCATATCATGAAAAGGTTCTCTAAACGAGCTATTAACCTAATCATCTGAATCAACTAATTAACTCTAAACACCTGCAAAAGATTCCTGAGGCTTTTAAAAACTCCCAGCCTGGTTCAAACGGCAATCATGGGTAAGACTGCCGACCTGACTGCTGTCCAGAAGGCCATCATTGGCACCCTCAAGCAAGAGGGTAAGACACAGAAAGACATTTCTGAAGGAATAGGCTGTTCCCAGAGTGCTGTATCAAGGCCCCTCAGTGGGAAGTCTGTGGGAAGGAAAAAGTGTGGCAGAAAACGCTGCACGACGAGAAGAGGTGACCGGACCCTGAGGAAGATTGTGGAGAAGGACCGATTCCAGACCTTGGGGGACCTGCGGAAGCAGTGGACTGAGTCTGGAGTAGAAACATCCAGAGCCCCCGTGTACAGGCGTGTGCAGGAAATGGGCTACAGGTGCCGCATTCCCCAGAAACAGCGGCAGAAGCGCCTGACCTGGGCTACAGAGAAGCAGCACTGGACTGTTGCATGTCATTCGGAAATCAAGGTGCCAGAGTCTGGAGGAAGACTGGGGAGAGGGAAATGCCAAAATGCCTGAAGTCCAGTGTCAAGTACCCACAGTCGGTGATGGTCTGGGGTGCCATGTCAGCTGCTGGTGTTGGTCCACTGTGTTTTATCAAGGGCAGGGTCAATGCAGCCGCTATCAGGAGATTTTGGAGCACTTCATGCTTCCATCTGCTGAAAAGCTTTATGGAGATGAAGACTTCATTTTTCAGCACGACCTGGCACCTGCTCACAGCGCCAACACCACTGGTAAATGGTTTACTGACCATGGTATTACTGTGCTCAATTGGCCTGCCAACTCTCCTGACCTGAACCCCATAGAGAATCTGTGGGATATTGGGAAGAGAAAGTTGAGAGACGCAAGACCCAACACTCTGGATGAGCTTAAAAGGCTTCTGTCACCCCACAACAGTCTTTTTTTTTTTTTGGCTAGTTACATTCGTTATAGTGCGATATATGAGAATATAATCTTGTCACTTACTTTCATGCGGCCGTTTCTTGAGAAAACAAAGTTTTATAATATGCAAATCCGGTCTCTCAAATGCTGGTAGCCGCCGCACAAAACCGCCCCCTCGTCGTGTTGATTGACAGGGCCAGCCGTGATCTCCTCCTCCGGCCGGCCCTGTCAGTATTTCAAAAATCGCGCGCCTCTGTTCATTCGGCGCAGGCGCTCTGAGATGAGGAGGCTCGTCTCCTCAGAACTCCCTCACTGCGCCTGCGCCGATGACATCACCGAAAGAGAAGACGTCATCGGCGCAGGCGCAGTGAGGGAGTTCTGAGGAGACGAGCCTCCTCATCTCAGAGCGCCTGCGCCGAATGAACAGAGGCGCGCAATTTTTACCAATCATTCCCTTGCCGATTTTTTCAAGAAAAAGAAATCGTGCATTTTCGAATATGACCCCTGCCGCTCATCACTACTCCTAAAGTCAAGTATATTGCAGCCTTCTTATTGGCCCACAAGCTAGAAGCAGGAAGGGATCATGTGTACTGATTTAAAAAAATTAAAAAAAATCGGAAAGAAAAAAAAATCTAATATTCGAAATTGCGAATATATATTTATATATATATATATATATATATAACTATATTCGAAATATTTGCAAATTTTCGAAGTGCCTATATTCGCGATAAAAATTCGAAATTCGAATATTCGTGATTAACACTATAAAAGAAAAAAAAAATGTTAAAAATCCCTGTGTTATGTAATGAAAAGCTGCAAAAGTTATTTTGGTAGTTGAAAAAATAAAAAAGTTACAAGTGTTTGAACCACGTGCTCTAAATCGCAAAAAGTGACTGGTCATTAAGGCCTTTTCAGTCCTGGTCATTAAAGGGTTAATCAATAAGTGCTTTCCCGGCTAGAAAGGCCTCATACACACGCCCGTACCTTTTCTTTCGGTCCGCAGGACACCAGCCATGTGTGTTCTGCATTTTGCAGAACGGAGTAACGGATGCGGACAGCACACGGAGTTCTGTCCGCATCTTTTGCGGCCCCGTTGAAGTGAATGGGTCCGCACCCGACCTGCATAAAAAAATGTGGCTCAGATGCGGACTAAAACAATGGCCGTTTGCGTGAGCCCTCAGGAAAAGTGCTTACTGGTTATTGCAGGGACCTGGGGGTGCAGGAGGTGGTAATAACCAGTAAGTGCCGTCCTCGGCAGTGTAAAGCACTCATTAGTGAGTAGGAGGCAGGAAGGAAACGTCGCCACTTAAAGGGGTTCTGTCACTTAAAAAATGGTTATTAACCTGGCTGACACTAGCGATGTGCTAATGTCAGCTGAACATAACTATATTAGCGCCATCTCACTGCCTGAAGCCTTTATTGAGAAAAACAAACTTTTATAATATGCTAATTAGCCTCTACTTGCAGGGGGGGGACGTTGCCCCTGCTCCTAAAGGCTCCGTTCTCCCACCTCTGGCCATGCACTGCTACGCTAGAATGGCAGGGCCAGGCAGCGTTGGTCTCCTAACTCCGGCCCTGTCTGCAGTGTAAATCTCGCGCCTGCGCCGTCCCGTTCAGTATACGGAACAGGCGCAGTGAGTGAAGGGCGCTCGCCGGCTGCCAGCTTATTCACTGTGCCTGCGCTGAATACCGAACGGCGCAAGATCTCCCCAGTGCACAGGGCCGGCACAGGAGGAGGTAAAGGCTGCCTGGCCCTGTCAATCTAGTGTAGCAGGGCGTGGCCAGAGGTGGGAGAACGGCAACGCCCCCCTGCTCCTAGAGGCTAATTAGCATATTATACAAGTTAGTTTTTCTCAATAACGGCGGCAGGCAGTGAGATGGCACTAATATACAGTTGCAAGAAAAAGTATGTGAACCCTTTGGAATGATATGGATTTCTGCACAAATTGGTCATAAAATGTGATCTGATCTTCATCTAAGTCACAGCAATAGACAATCACAGTCTGCTTAACTAATAACACACAAAGAATTACATGTTACCATGTTTTTATTGAATACACCATGTAAACATTCACAGTGCAGGTGAAAAAGTATGTGAACCCTTGGATTTAATAACTGGTTGAACCTCCTTTGGCAGCAATAACTTCAACCAAACGTTTCCTGCAGTTGCAGATCAGACGTGCACAACGGTCAGGAGTAATTCTTCACCATTCCTCTTTACAGAACTGTTTCGGTTCAGCAATATTCTTGGGATGTCTGGTGTGAATGGCTTTCTTGAGGTCATGCCACAGCATCTCAATCGGGTTGAGGTCGGACTCTGACTGGGCCACTCCAGAAGGTGTATTTTCTTCTGTTTAAGCCATTCTGTTGTTAATTTACTTCTATGCTTTGGGTCGTTGTCCTGTTGCAACACCCATCTTCTGTTGAGCTTCAGCTGGTGGACAGATGGCTTTCAGATCTCCTGCAAAATGTCTTGATAAACTTGGGAATTCATTTTTCCTTCGATGATAGCAATCCGTCCAGGCCCTGACACAGCAAAGCAGCCCCAAACCATGATGCCCCCACCACCATACTTCACAGTTGGGATGAGGTTTTGAGGTTGGTGTACTGTGCCTCATTTTCTCCACACATAGTGTTGTGTGTTTCTTCCAAACAACTCAACTTTGGTTTCATCTGTCCACAGAATATTTTGCCAGTACTGCTGTGGAACATCCAGGTGCTCTTGTGCAAACTGTAAACGTGCAGCAATGTTTTTTTTGGACAGCAGTGACTTCCTCTGTGGTATCCTCCCATGAAATCCATTCTTGTTTAGTGTTTTACGTATTGTAGATTTGCTAACAGAGATGTTAGCATATGCCAGAGACCTTTGTAAGTCTTTAGCTGACACTCTAGGATTCTTCTTCACCTCATTGAGCAGTCTGCGCTGTGCTCCTGCAGTCATCTTTACAGGACGACCACTCCTTAGGAGAGTAGCAGCAGTGCTGAACTTTCTCCATTTATAGACAATTTGTCTTACCGTGGACTGATGAACAGCAAGGCTTTTGGAGATAGTTTTATAACCCTTTCCAGCTTTATGCAAGTCAACAATTCTTAATCATAGGTCTTCTGAAAGCATTTTTGTGCGAGGCATCATTCACATCAGGCAATGCTTCTTGTGAAAAGCAAACCCAGAACTGGTGTGTGTGTTTTTATAGGGCAGCTGTAACCAACACCTCCAATCTAATCTCATTGATTGGACTCCAGTTGGCTGACACCTCACTCCAATTAGCTCTTGGATCTTGGAGATGTCATTAGTCTAGGGGTTCACATACTTTTTCCACCTGCACTGTGAATGTTTACATGGTGTGTTCAATAAAAACATGGTAACATTTAATTATTTGTGTGTTATTAGTTAAGCAGATTGTGATTGTCTATTGTTGTGACTTAGATGAAGATCAGATCACATTTTATGACCAATTTGTGCAGAAATCCATATCATTCCAAAGGGTTCACATACCTTTTCTTGCAACTGTAGTTATGTTCAGCTGACATTAACACATCGCTAATACCCATTTTCAGGTGACAGAAACCCTTTAAAGGAGTTTCCTAGTTAAAATGATTTTTACCTAGTTCCTGCATCATGGTCCCTGACACAGAAGATTCCTACTTTCCTGCTCTATGCTGCTCTCGCTGTCTCCATCCTCCGGTCTCGGAGCACCTCTCCGGCAAATGACTGACTTTAGCGGTGACACGCTGCTTGTGGCCACATCACCACTGAAGCCAGTCATTGGCTAGAGAGGTACAAGTGACTATGCCCATAACCAGCCGGATGTAAACAGAGCCGGGAGCAGGAAAGTATGCATCTTCTGTTTCAGGCCCATGCTGCAGGAACGTGTTAAAAATCATTTTTTACCAGGAAATCTCTAAGCCCCTGTTACACGGGACAATTACTGGGAACAAGTGTTCATAGGAGCGCTCATTCCTGATATCTGATGGTATAATCAGCTGCTGATCAGCCGAGAAACAAGGAATCACTCATTTGTTGACTGATTTGCCTATTTTATCAGGATGAAAGATGTACAATTATCATCGGCACATCCACCTGTGTAGTCAGGAATAGGCTACCGATAATCGATAGAAGTGAATGAGGGAGGAATGACTGTGGTAGCGATCATTCCTCCCCAGTCACTTTGCAGTAGCCTGTGTAATAGGTTGATGCAAACAAGCGCTGATTAACAGGTTTTTTTTGTGGCCCCTTGAAATAGTGCAATGTGACAATGCGGCCCCCAGACCAAAAAAGGTTGTGCACTTATGATCTAGAGTCACAAGTACACTGCTCCTTTCCCTTACTGGGAACTGCTTCCATCTAATGCTCATATGCCATATATCAGCTCAGTGGTCTACTTGGAATGTTTTTCCTTTGACAGCTTCCTGTCACGGAAGGTGTACAGGAAACAAGACAATACAAAATGAATATATGACTCACTGGATCCAAAACTAAGTAACAAAAAGGGAGACCCCTGCATAAGACCTGGCACTCTCCCTGACTGCTCAGCCTATGCGAACATCCCAATGGTGGATGATCGCATATCCTCGTACCTCGACTGTATAACACCTGAACACCCTATAATAGTGAGGGGACACGACCACCGGCTCCCTACACTAGACACGGAGGGAGTCAGGGTCACCTGGGATCCAGCAAACAGAAAATCACAAATGAATGTACAAAACTTATCTTGTAGAAGACTGGGAAATAGGATCAGCATGCACACACACTCCAGGAAGTTGTATTACCCGCCCACTAATGCATTATGGGGAGGAATTTAAAGGGATGCAATCAGTCCAACTACATGACAGCTGAGAGAGGCTAACGAGATGAGGAACTGAAAACCAAAACAAAGGAAGCTCAAGGAGGAGGTTCTGAAAGGCATCTGTCAGAGCTTCTCAGATGTCTGGTGGTGACAGTACCCCTCCCTCTACGAGTGGACTCCGGACACTCAGAGCCCACTTTCTCAGGATGGGACCTATGGAAAGCCCTGATGAGACGAGTGGCCTTAATGTTCGTCACTGGGACCCACATCCTCTCCTCAGGACCATAACCCTCCCAGTGAACGAGGTACTGGAGAGAACCGCGGACAACAAGAGAATCCACAATCCTAGAGACCTGAAATTCAAGATTACCATCAACCATAATCGGAGGAGGAGGCAAAGGCGAGGGTACAATGGGTTGAACATAAGGTTTTAATAAGGACTTATGAAAAACATTATGGATCTTCCAAGTCTGAGGAAGATCAAGACGGTAGGCAACAGGATTGATGACAGACAGGATTTTGTAAGGCCCAATAAACTTAGGACCCAACTTCCAGGAGGGAACCTTCAATTTGATATTCTTGGTAGACAACCACACCAGATCGCCAACATTCAGGTTCGGACCAGGCACACGTCTCTTATCTGCCACACGCTTATATCTCTCACTCATGCTCTTTAGATTATCCTGAATCTTTTGCCAAATAGATGACAAAGACGAGGAGAATCTGTCCTCATCAGGTAAACCAGAAGACTCCTCTCCCCAGAATGTCCCAAACTGCGGATGAAACCCATATGCACCAAAAAATGGTGACTTATCAGAGGACTCCTGACGACGGTTATTTAAAGCAAACTCAGCAAGGGACATAAAAGAACACCAATCCTCCTGATTCTCCGCCACAAAACAGCGCAGATATGTCTCCAGATTCTGATTGACGCACTCTGTCTGGCCATTCGACTGCGGGTGGAAAGCAGAAGAGAATGACAACCGAACCCCCAAGCGAGAACAGAAAGCCTTCCAGAATCTGGAAACAAACTGCGTGCCCCTATGAGAGACTATGTCTGAAGGAATACCATGCAATTTGACAATGTGATCAATAAATGCCTGCGCCAGCGTCTTAGCATTGGGCAAACCAGGAAAAGGGATGAAATGCACCATTTTGCTAAAACGGTCCACCACCACCAGAATCACAGTCTTCCCCGAGGAACGAGGCAGGTCCGTTATGAAGTCCATGGACAGATGTGTCCAAGGACGGGAAGGAATGGGTAAGGGAAGGAGAGGACCTGATGGCCGTGAATGAGGGACTTTGGCACGAGCGCAAGTCTCGCAGGCTGCCACAAAACCCTCAACCGACTTACGAAGCGCAGGCCACCAGAATCTCCGAGCGATGAGATCCACTGTGGCTCTTGCCCCCGGGTGCCCAGCAAGGACAGTATCGTGGTGTTCCTTTAAAATCTTGTGTCTTAAAGTGAGAGGCACAAACAACCTCCCAGGAGGACAAAGATCAGGAGCCTCTGACTGGGCTACCTGCACCTCTGCCTCCAATTCAGGATAAAGAGCAGAGACCACCACACCTTCAGCCAAAATGGGACCCGGGTCTTCAAAATTCCCACCTCCCGGAAAACAACGTGACAGGGCATCTGCCTTCACATTCTTAACCCCAGGGCGGAACGTGACAACAAAATTAAACCTTGAAAAGAACAAAGACCATCTGGCCTGTCTCGGGTTCAGACGCTTGGCTGACTCCAAGTAGGCCAGATTTTTATGGTCAGTAAACACGGTAATAGGGTGTCTGGCTCCCTCTAGCCAATGGCGCCATTCCTCAAAAGCCAACTTGATGGCCAACAACTCCCTATCTCCCACATCGTAATTTCTCCCTGCGGAGGAGAGTTTCTTCGAGAAAAAGGCACACGGTCGCCATTTGGCAGGAGAGGAACCCTGAGACAAGACCGCACCCACACCCACCTCAGAAGCATCAACCTCAACTATGAAGGGTAGAGAAATATCAGGTTGTACCAAGATGGGAGCGGAAGCAAAACTTTCCTTGATATTAGAAAAGGCCAGGAAGAAAAATCTACCCCCTTTCTGGTCATATCAGTGAGTGGTTTAACAACAGAGGAATAATTCAAAATAAACTTCCTGTAATAATAGGCAAAGCCCAAAAAACGCTTCAGCGCCTTCTGATTCCCAGGAAGCTCCCACTCAAGCACAGCGCGGACCTTCTCGGGGTCCATGCGAAAACCAGAAGCGGAGAGAAGAAACCCCAGAAATTGCATTTCTGGAACCGCAAACACACATTTTTCCAGTTTCGCGTATAATTTATTCTCCCGCAGGATGAGCAAGACCTGACATAGTGTTCCTTATGAGTTTTGAAATCGGGAGAAAAAATCTAAATGTCATCCAAATACACTAATACAAATTTTCCCATTAAATGATAAAAAATGCTGTTCACGAAATGCTGAAAAACGGCTGGGGCATTCATCAAACCAAAAGGCATAACCAAATTCTCAAAATGGCCCTCAGGGGTATTGAAGGCCGTCTTCCATTCGTCTCCTTCTCTGACCCTGACCAGGTTGTATGCCCCTCTTAGATCTAATTTGGAAAATACTTTAGCCCCAACAATCTGGTTAAACAGGTCCGGGATCAGAGGAAGCGGATAAGGTTCACGAATAGTGATACTGTTCAGCTCCCTGAAATCCAGACAAGGTCTTTAAAGAACCATCTTTTTTCTTAACAAAGAAAAAACCAGTGGCAACAGGTGACTTCGAGGGTCGTATGTGTCCTTTTCTCAGAGTCTCAGAGAGATTGTATAAACGAGATTTAGGCATCTTGGCGCCTGGGATGAGATTAATAGGGCACTCGTACTCCCTGTGCGGCGGCAAATCCTGAACTCCACTCTCAGAGAAGACATCCGAAAATTGAGAGAGAAAAGGTGGTACAGTCTTAGAAGAAACCTCAGAAACAGATGTCGTGAGGCAATTCTCTCTGCAAAAGTCACTCCAACCATTTATTTGCCTCGCTTGCCAATCAATGGTGGGGTTATGTTTAGTGAGCCAGGGTAGCCCCAACACAAGAGGAGTAGGCAATCCGCTAAGGACGAAACATGACACATCCTCAACATGAGCATCACTCACAATTAAACGGATATTGTGAACTATGCCGTTTAATGATTTCTGAGAAAGTGGAGCGGAATCAATAGCAAAAACAGGAATATCCTTTCCCAAAGTGCATACCTGGAAACCATGAGTTATTGCAAATTGATTATCAATGAGATTGACAGCTGCTCCACTATCTACAAAAATCTCACAAAAAATGTTCTTGCTCTCTAGCGCCACCCTGGCAGGCAGGACAAAGCACGAACTACAAGCAAACGGATAACCTTCAATTTCCGCCTCAACCCTGCCAATAGTAACAGATGGAACATTTTTAAAAGATTTTTTCCTTTTTGTTTCTTTATTACTCCCAAAAAACTGGCCGAATCTCCTAGAGGGACAAACATTTGCCAAATGATTTATACCTCCACAACAAAAACAAACCTTCCCATGCAGGCTGAATCTTCTATTGTCAGAGGCAATCAACCCCAGCTGCATGGGCTCCTCCTCAGAAGGGGCTGACAGCGACTGAAACCCCTGCGCACAAAATGAGACCGCTGCACTGTCCTGGGATTGAGCATGACAGGAAGGAGAGATCTCTCCTCTCTCTCTAAGACGCCTGTCAATACGAACGGCCTGAGACATAGCAGAGTCCAATTAGATAGGCCTCTCATGAAAGGCAAATGCATCTTTCAATCCCTCTGAACGACCATGGCAAAATTGACTTCGGAGTGCAGCATCATTCCAACCAGTATCAGCTGCCCATCTCCGAAATTCTGAGCAGTATATCTCTGCGGATTGTTTACCCTGGCATAACAGACGTAGTCTAGACTCAGCCAAAGCAATACGATCCGGATCATCATATATCTGACCCAGGGCTAAAAAGAATTCATCCACTGAACGGAGGGGCCGTGCCCCCACCGGCAGCGAAAAGGCCCAGGACTGAGCGTTATCCCTGAGCAGCGATATAATGATCCCCACCCTCCGTTCCTCATCACCAGAGGAATGGGGAAGAAGGCGAAAATGGAGTTTGCAAGCCTCTCTAAAACGCACAAAATTCTCACTACCCCCGGAGAACGTATCCGGGAGCGAGATCTTAGGCTCAGAACAAACTCCATGAACGCAAGCTGAACCGGTCACTTGAAACTGAGAAAGAGTCTTACGGAGTTCTGCTATCTCCAATGAAAGACCCTGCAAGCGTTCAGTCAAAGGTGAAACCGGATCCATGCTTGAGACGGTTTTGGCGGTTTATAATGTCACGGAAGGTGTACAGGAAACAAGACAATACAAAATGAATATATGACTCACTGGATCCAAAACTAAGGAACAAAAAGGGAGACCCCTGCATAAGACCTGGCACTCTCCCTGACTGCTCAGCCTATGCGAACATCCCAATGGTGGATGATCGCATATCCTCGTACCTCGACTGTAACAAAAAATCACAAATGAATGTACAACACTTATCTTGTAGAAGACTGGGAAATAGGATCAGCATGCAAACACACTCCAGGAAGTTGTATAAACCGCCCACTAATGCATTATGGGGAGGAATTTAAAGGGATGCAATCAGTCCAACTACATGACAGCTGAGAGAGGCTAACGAGATGAGGAACTGAAAACCAAAACAAAGGAAGCTCAAGGAGGAGGTTCTGAAAGGCATCTGTCAGAGCTTCTCAGATGTCTGGTGGTGACACCTCCTATCCATTGTGTATTATAGAGCCTAAGCCTTCTGCGGCATCGGGCCCTTTTTGTCAACCAGTCTGGCTTAATTGCGTAATTGTTTCTATTACGTAGCCTACAAAGTTGCAAAGAAGAAACTCAAGGAGAAGTCTCCTTCATGGCAAACTGTACCTAAGCTTTTCCGTAGACCTCAACCACCTGAAATGGAACAACCAGACTCTCCCAGCGGGAGTTCGAGTTCTTTGATACCATCTGAGCCTGACCCAGCTATAGGGTCCCTCGCACCAGCATTTGACCCTACTAAACTATATGCTAATATTAAAACGCTTTTCACTTCGGAGTTATCCAATGCCGTTGGGAACTTTACCATGCAAATGCAGGAATTGGGTACCTGAGTATCTGATCTAGAGGATAGGATGAATTCAGTGGCAGATGCCATGGAAGAAGATAAGTCTCGCCTGCAGGATCATGTTTATAGCCTGGAAGCCCTTGAGTATAAACGGGAGGACTTGAGAAATCGTAACCGGAGAGCTAACATTAGGATTAGGGGTATGCCTGAATTTATTATGGCATTGCGACCCACTGTTTTTAACCTCTTTCAAACTCTATTGCACCAGGCAGACCCTAATATGTTCAGAATTAATCACGTGCATAGAGTACTTGAAATCTTAATGTTCCTCGGGATATTGTGCTTTGGCTACACTACCCTTAAATGAAGGATCAACTCTTACCAGTGGCTCGAAATTTGCAACCCCTCCCCTGTGTGGCTCCATCTGTACAACTGTTCGCAGACCTGGCTCCTGCTACCCTAGAACGTCATAGAGCAATGAGTCCTGTTGCTATGGGTCTGCAACGAGCTCAAATCCGCTATCAATGAGACTTCCCTTTCCATGTGGTGTGTAGATTGGAAACCATCACTTCATGATCAAGGATCTTATGGAAGGCTATGAGATTCTGCTACAGGAAAGAGTCTCTTTTGAACCACCAGTTGATCCTGCTCCACTGCTGCAGAGACCAGCCAGATCGTGGCAGGTTTAGAAGAAAGAATATTCCTGCCCTTCTGGAATCCCCAGGGTGAGCCTAATGGAGATCTTATAGTTAGACCCCGTACCACAGAGGACTTGGCTTGATGAAACGGTATGTTTCTGCTGTCTATCTCATGATCTTTGAGGCTCTTTACTTCTGAGGCTTCCATTTTTTCTATTTTACTTTGTTCTGATGGTGCTCCCTACTGACTGCTGGGATGGTTTTGGTCATTATTGGCTTTTCTCTTTGGCAACCGGCTTACTCTGTCCTGCCGATAATCCTTCTGGTAGTGCCTTTACTAGCGGTATTGTCGGAAGAGCAAACCTCCTCCGTCTTCCCATGAGTATTTTTCTTTTTTTTTACCAGGAATATATTTTACTGGTGCTCTCCACTTACAAGGCAGGGTGACGCTGGGCTGTGATAGGCGCTGGAATTGGTGCCTGATCCGGTAATGTTAGATGGACATTTGGGGTTTACTACATTTACTCTTTGATGTATTTTCTGGTCTGACTATTTTTCAGCTATCAAGGACTTTCAGACAGTTCCATGGAGCTGGATTATTCTTACTACAGCAAGTTACTATTTCTAGGGTTGGGCTGGTGACTTTATACTTTTGGGGGGCTGTGGTGGTTTCTTGCCATCCCGCTCTTGTTTACTTTCTGATGGTTTCCCCTATTTGGGATACTGCTGTTCCCAAATGCGGTGCAGGACCCATCACAGCCTTCTTTCTTTTTCTTTTATATTTTTTATTTTCGTTATATATAGCTTTTCCCTCCTTTCCATGCCAAACTATCTAATATACTTCTCTTTATACAGAGCAGTGTGTTTGTTTGTTTTTCCTTTCTTTTTTATCATATATTTCTCATGACACGGATCTGGATTCCATGATCTTCCCAAGCCTAGGGCGTTTCAGGGCACGATATTAGCAAGTTGTGTCCGATACGTGGCTCCTGATTGTTTTAGTATCTATGTTTATACTGTTTTTGTTTATTAGGATTGATGTTCCACTCCTATTACTGATTACATGAGTACTTTTATTTCCCTCTTGGCATGTGAAAGATTATCTTTCATAATGTTAGGAGGTTCAACTCTCGCAAAAAGCCTTCTTACAATATGACCGCTTCAAAGTTCAGGAATCACACTTTACCCACTCCTTTTGTCCTCGATACTTCTATGACAAGTATACATTACTGGCTCATGCTCCACACCAGTTTACATACACTGCAAAACATAGCAGCTGCAACTGGCAGAAGCCTGACACAGCGGGTCAATGGATGGAGAGGTACCTGCTCCGGAGTAGCAGGTGCAGACCAGTACAACCAGGAGATACGATTGTGGTCTTCAGCCAAGGTGTTGGAAGCAGCTAATGTAAAAGAAAGTAACGCATGCTGGCAACTCTCCTTTACTACGAGAGGAGGACCAGGAGTGGGTAGACTCGGGCCAAGCGGGCATTATGAGAGACTATGCAACTGGCTATTGAGATAGCAATAAAACTTGCTCCTGATATCAAGTAAACCATCACGACCACCATTTCAGCCTCACTGCAGTTACTACAGATGGAGGTAGTGGCTCATGCTGGGAGATTGGAGGAGTTATAACATTGAGTGAATATGCTGGAGTCTGAGTCGGGAGACACCCATGCCCATATAAGACAGCTACAGTTGGATAACTCTGTGTTAAAGGACAAGCTGGATGGCCTTGAAAATAAGTCCAGAAGAGACAACCTGAGAATCTTGGGGTTGCCAGAATACAATAAACAGCATTTGCTCCACAAGCATTGCGAGGAGAAAATACCAGAGGCCTTAGCCTTACAAGGTACCAATAGGATGGAACGGGTCCACCGGATAGGTCCCCTGTAGGCAAATAACAATATAGATATGGACAAAGCAGGGAGGCCTAGACAAGTGATTGTCTGGTATTTGGACAACAACCATAAGGAAGAGATTTTGCACAGTTTTCGTGCTAGCAAATTGCCCTTACTCATAGCTGAGATTCTAATATTTGCGGATTACTACTTTGAGGTTACTCGAAGGCAGAGCATTCAGCTCTGTGTGCTCCACTCTGTATGCAAAGTGCATCAAATTTCATTTACAATATGCTTCTATCCTTAGAATTTACTCAATCTACCAGAGCAGTGGTGACCTTTAGCTCCCCAGCAGAGACAGCTTCTCACTTAGAAGCTGAAGGTCTGAGGCCGAGTAACTGGGAGACCCAGGCGCACTCTCCCAGGAGTGACCTTGGCAAGATTGCTGGGCAACATATCAGTAGATAATTCCGAGAAGGTCCCCGGTCCATGGAATCAACCATCTCCAACTCATGGGCTACAGTCGCTGTGCCCAACTGCAATACTTCTTTCCTGAAGGAGCAAAGGCATCTGAAAACAAGTCACCATGAGATTGTCCAGACAGACGGCTGAACGGTTATGTAAGATATCTGCCGGTTCTCTTTGATATCATAATAGACTCTTGAAAGGCTGTTTGTCTTTCTTTGAATACTGGTTGGACTTCTCTTTAGGAATAGTCAACCCCTAAGCTTTAAGTTTGCTATTCCAATCTGCACTGGTCTTTCTACAGGGGCTTGACTAAATGAGCAATATTACTTCTCCTTAGAGGTGAATGGGGAGGGGGCATCTACTCCCAGAAAAAAGGGAAGTCTCTTGGTGCTGTCCGAAATGGAGGGAGAGATGTGTACTGTGCTAGTTTTACCTCGTACATGTTTTTTTGTTTGGTTATTTTTATTTTCTTATGTTATATTTGAGATGTTGATTGCTGTATGCCTGCGATGGAGTACTCAGACTTAGAAACTGATTTTGAGGCAAATGTCCGTTCCCCCTGATGGTCTCCTATGTTGGAATATATCTCCTCTATTGCACCGCCATTATGCAAGTAATTTCTTGGAATGTTAAGGGAATTAGATTTCCCTTTAAAGAGAAATAGCTGAAAACGGACATAGATTTGTTACAGGAGACTAATTTGTGTAAATTGTGGGTAGGATCTGTTTATGGCTCACCAGCTTGCGGTAAAAAGGCAGTGGTGTTGATCCTGATTAATAAACCCCTGACACATGAGATATGACGATGAGGGAAGATTGCTTCATATGCTTGTATATACCCCCTGTGGTTTGCTGAGCTTCTAATGATAACTTATTTTCTCTCCTGGAATCTCAAATCTTGGCAATGACAGTTTGTAAAGTAGTCAGGGGGACTTTAACTCTGTGATAGATCATAGGGAAGACAGGAGACATGACGATATAGTGATGGGAACACCACCCCCTCGACTGCATAACAAGGTGTTGGGTCCTCCTAGAAAATACGCCTATATGAGAGCCTAGGACAGTGATGGCGAACCTATGGCACGGGTGCCAGAGGCGGCACTCAGAGCTCTCTCTGTGGGCACCCGCACCCTGGAAAAAGTCTGATGTCCTAATATACTCTGGACTTTACCAGCCATTCATCAGCGCTGGGCGCACTATGAACAGCACGGACAGCACATTAAATGTAGGCAGGACATTAGACTTAAATGATAAAGTACATGGAAAATATACTATACTGGACTGGAGTATTCCGGTTACATTGCTGTGTTGGCACTTTGCGATAAATAAGTGGGTTTTGGGCTGCAGTTTGGCCACCCGGTCTCTAACAGGTTCACCATCACTGGCCTAGGAGATATCATAATCCTACTAGTAGAGAGTTTACGTTTTATTTGCCTGCTCATAAATCCTGGTCTAGCATATATTATTGCTGAGAGTGATATCTACAATGGTAATTTAATACCACTCCCCCACTAGCTGAGTTCTATAAGAAAGGCTCTGACATTTTATGGTGTTTTCCCTCAAACTTGACCAATGATGAGACATTTGCTGCAGTCCTGGTGGGAAGAATTTACCTCCACTAATGAGGAACATCAGTGTTGACCCTCGCTTATTGGGACACCACTAAGGCTGTTCTACGGGGCCCATCATTGCATATGTCTCAGGTTGATGGAAAGCCATTGCTGGAGTGTTATATATCAGCCAGTCTGTTAGTCAGATCCATGATTAGAGATGCTCCTTCTCCTTTGAAGTTGACAGTATGGCGTGAAGCACAGCAGGCTTTTAATGGCCGGACACTGCAGCGCAACCCGCACTACTGCTCGGGCCTGGAGGCTACCCTTTTCAGATATAGTAATAAGTCAAGCAAACTATAAGCGACCCTAGCACAAATCAGATTTCAAACTACACACTTAACTTTCTTGAATGTAGATGCGAAAATCCTCTTGATGCTTATAGCAGATAGACTAGCGAATGTTATGCCTACCCTTCTTGGCCCAGAACAAGTAGGCTTCACACAGGGAGGTCTACTATCACAAACATCAGGATGGTGTTGTCTGTTCTCGACCAAACCTGGCGCCGGTCCCAGCCTGGGCCCTACTCTGCCTTATTTACCATCAATGCCGAAAAGGCTTTTTGACAATGTCCGATGGGTTAAAATAGCCCTGTTCACCGATGATATATTATTTCTATTAGATCTGGAGAAGGGAGTCCCGGTGATATTGTAGGCACTCAGAGATTTTGGAATGTATTCTGGATATCGTGTCAATATCTCTAAATGTGAATTGCTGTGGATAGGGGGTTTATTTGTAGTTCAGGACAGCGTGACATATTTAGGGGTGAAGATAGGGGCTCACCTCTGTACCAGCTGAATTACTCTCCTCTCATCCATAGGATACAATCTGATCTGATGAAATGGTTAGGACTACCTCTGAATATGGAGGGTCGATGCCATCTGGTCAAAATGTCATACTTTGCACGGCTTCTCTATCCCTTCTCAACTGATTAAGAACGCAGACGTGCAATGTTTACACTCCAGTTTCACCAAGTTTATCTGGCCAAGGAGGAAACCTAGGATATGCTTATCTAAATGAATATTGTCTAGAGAGGAGGGAGGTGTACATTTCCCTATTCTCAGAGGGTATGACTTAGCCTGCCGATTTAGACACCTCCCTTGACTGGACACATGGTACCTCCTTTTATTCCAACACCACGTTGGAACAACAACTTGCCTATCCCTGAGCTCTTATGGCCGTGGCTTATTTAATGTTGACAACTTTCCCTCTCTCTATAAAGGCGTCTGTCCTTCTTAGGGATACTCTGGTGACGTGGAAAATCTCACATCAACATTTTAAGCTCTCTTATCAATGCTCCAAACACTTACCTCTTTGAAACAATCCTGACTTCCAGGTTGGAATGAGAAGCATTTTGTTTAGGGATCGAAAGGCAAAATTAATTTATTGTCCTGGGGAGTTGAGGCATAATGTTGAGGCAGGAGTTGTGCACCCTAATTAATTTGCAATGAGATCACTCATACCTGTATCGGCAGATCAGACACTTCTCTCGTAAATGAAATGACATTATGGGGGAAGCCTGGACCAATCCCTTTGACGGCCTTTTGGGGGTTGCCTCTAGAAAATCTATTTCTCAAATATACGGACAATTATGGAAATCCATCTTTCCAATGCGACCAGAAATAGCATTCAGAGGATGGGTTAAAAAATTGCAGTTTCCTGAGGTCCTTCCATGCATTCTCATTGGATGGGCTGATTTCCGAAAACACCTAACTAATGTGGGTTCGAGACACAATGCAAAACACTTCAGAGAGCAATATATCATCCCCAACCCCAGACAGGAAAATTTATTGTCAGCGATGTGGTTCGCCACAAACAAATTTATATCATAGACTGTGGGACTGCCCTAAACTTGGGTCCTAGTGGGTGGAGGTTTAAGACCATGTGCACCAAATCAGTAAATTTAAGGAAGCTCTAGGTCCAACGGAAGTACTATTCCACGCTTAGCAAAGGCCACTTATCTCTCCCAGAAAACCCGCTCATCTACCTCCTATAGTTTATGCTGTTATTTTTCTAGCTAGAAGTGTCTGCTATCAGAGTGGTTGACATCTCATATCCAAAGTATGCAGCAGTTAATCTCCAGGCTTACCACTCTTTTATCTGGAGAGATTGGAGACAATCAGACAAAGAAAAGCATTTACTTAAGGTCCCTTTACATGGGATGATGTACAAGCAGATTGTCGGGAAGGAAGCGTTCCTTCCCAACAATCTGCTGATCGCTAGCAGTGGAGACCGGGGCATGTACACGCATCGATCTCCTCCAGCTAATGCCACCGCTCTTCCTCATACTGTCCCGTTGTTTCCTGGCAGCAGATCGTGTTTACACAGCACGATCTACCAACAAAGATTGTTTTGTGCTGCACAAACGATCTAATTACCTGATCAATGAGCATTCCTCTCGTTCATCGCTAACAAGCGTTCACAGTAATGATCTGTTCAATTCTCGGCCCGTGTATAGGGTCCATTAGATGCTCTATGGGAAGGTGGAAGTTTTTCCTAACTCACTTTTTTTCTGATACTGAGCTGGAGGAGGCAATGAAACCCAGTGGTAACAGAGAGAGAGACAAAGGTACGCTGGGACGTCTGACAGTGTCCTGACGGATGTAAACGGTTTACGCTTGACCTCTTTTACTACGAGGTTACAGTTCTTATATCTGGCCACGGAGGGGATACATTTTTGGAGGCTTCATTGTAGTCACATTTCTATTACTTTATAATTCTTTTTTTCTGTATGTGGAATGAGGATGATATTATAAAAAATCCAATAAAATGTAAAAAAAATAATAATAAGGTTCAGAATATAAACTATTCCGACTGGAAATAGCTAGCGTAATCAAAGACACCCTTCACTGTATCTCATTTAAGCTATTTGTGATGTTAAACTACAGCTGAATGTCCTCCTCTTATACCGTACCGATATACTGAAAAGGCACTGGGATGGACCCAGGCGAAGTTTTATAAATTAGCCAACAAACTGGATAAAATGCTTACAGTGCAGCTTTGCACCTGCCAGCAAAGTAATATCTTGTATATATCTAAAATTATATCAAATTTGGAAAGCAAGAGGTCAGGTCACATCCAATCCTGTCAAGATACAGTATATCACCAATTCCATGCCTTTTTCCAAAAGCTGTATTCTGACCCCACGGATGCTCCTGTTTCTGAGGTGTCTTCCATTTTAGCTCATTTACCAATTCCAAAACTGTTGCCTTTGGAATACTGCCACTCTTAATCTCCCCATCAGTAATGAGGAACTAGACTCAACCATAATGTCCTTGAAAAGTGGGAAATCACTGGAAGAGGACGGGTTCTCTGCGCTTTATTTAAAAAAATGTAGATTCATATGCCACATTTGAAGAGTTTCTATGATTATATGGTGCAGGGTGGTCCACTACTTTTAGATCTCTTAACTGCATTAGTTACAGTAATCTCTAAACCTGATAAAGATCACTCACGCCCAGGAAAATATAACTCGATATCCCTCCTTAATAGTGATGAGCGGCAGGGGCTATATTTGAATTTGCGATATTTCACAAATATTTTGTAGAAAATTCGGCATATATTTGCAAATTTCGAGAATTCGAGATTATTTTATCGAATGCGATAAATCGGCAATGTAAAAATCGCGTAATGCGAATTCGGAACGTGAAATACAGGCGTGGGTCACTTTGGCTACATTTTTCAAGCTGTTATAAGTTTCCAGAGACTGGAGAAAATGGTTGGCACGGCAGAACATTAGAATAGCTTTATATGCAAATAGAGTCAAGTGCTCAAATATATTCATGATTGTGCTAATCAGCAATGATTCGAATATTTATTCGCACTACGTGCAACTTCCCATTTTAGCAGGTCTGACTACAGATTACTGATTGGTGCACTAAGTATTGTTGTGAACTTGACATTGCTTCCTTCTCATTGGCCCGCAAGCAAGAAGCAGAGAGGAATCATGTGTTCAGATGGAAAAAAATGCAGAATATTCGATATAAGTTGGTAAGACTGATTAGTCAGCCTGCATTTGTGGGAGGGGCGGAGGCTCTTCATATACGAGCCACACCCTCACTCACAGGTGTGTGTTTTCAGGTGCCCCACTAACCTCCGACTCCCTACAACCACGGTGAATCGGATTTTGGACAAGGTCCAGCATTTTCTCACGGTAGAAGATTCAGATAGTAGGTCGGTCTTCACGTCTCAAGCGTTAAAACAATTCTCAGGGGCGCACAGTAGAACAAAGCGCGGATAGCTGTTGTCTGGGTAACTATTCAAGGATTCTCTTCCTATCTACATGGTTCTTTTTGGCCCTCATTCCTGCATAGTCTAGGCAGTTAGACTTTGGTCCCACGATCTCCTGACGCTAGGGCATTGCCAGTACTCGCACTAGAACCAAACTTTACAAGTTTCAGTTGGTTTTATGATCCATTTCACAACGTATTCTCGGTCCTCCATTCCGCTTTGGTGCAGTATCCGCAATATTGAGCATCATGTCTCTGGCCTTGTCATCCACAAGATGGGTTGTAGGTTTCCTACTGGTCTTGCCTCACATACCCTGAATTTTCGCTCTAGATCCCGGATGCCTTGCAGTTGGCTTGGGGATTAGTTTGTACATGCCATTCAAATTCCTTTTCTATCCTACTTGGCTTGGTTTTTGCCCACTTATAGGCCTACCCACGATCATGGCTTAGGGCACACAACAAGCCATTTAGTCAGGTCAGCTAAAACACACCTAGCTGGGTTAGGTTGTTCCTGTCGTTTTCTCCCTAGGGTTTTTCGGATACCTCTTGGCCGTAGCCATGACCACAAGTTGGTAAGGCTGATTAGTCAGCCTGCATTTGTGAGAGGGGCGGAGGCTCTTCATATACGAGCCACACCCTCACTCACAGGTGTGTGTTTTCAGGTGCCCCACCCTCCCTCCCTTATCTTCTCATTTCCACAGGGTATGCCCACTTATAGGCCTACCCACGATCATGGCTTAGGGCACACAACAAGCCATTTAGTCAGGTCAGCTAAAACACGCCTAGCTGGGTTAGGTTGTTCCTGTTGTTTTCTCCCTAGGGTTTTTCGGATACCTCTTGGCCGTAGCCATGACCACAACTAATATATCGCACTATATTCTAAATATTTGCAAATTCTCGAAGTGGCGATATTTGCAATAAAATTTCGCTATTCGAATATTCGTGCTCAACACTACTCCTTAACATTGATTTGAAAATCTTCACCTCCATATTGGCCTCCCGCCTAAATCGTTTCCTCCCCTCTTTAATACACGCTGACCAGGTGGGAATTCATTCCCTGGTAGAGAAGCCCCTGACAATGTGAGGAAAATATGTAACGTTATCCAGTGGGCTAATACGAAGTCTAATGTATTACAGATAATCGCTAACGAGCGTTCGCATGAAGTTAATCTTTTTGCGGATGACATGTTTACCGTTCCTAATCCAGTGACCACGTTACCCACCTTATTAGATAGGCTCACCGTTTTTGGTCATATGTCAGGACTACATATTAAAACTTCTAAATCTGAAGTTTTACACTGTAATAAGCCATTCCAGATACAAAGAGTTGATCGCTGTTAATTTTGGATTCAAAACTTAAGATGATTACTTACCATATTTGGGGGTAAATATACCTAAATCTCTTGATTCCATTTTTAAATGGAACTATGTCCGCCGTATCCCAAAATTATGTCAATAATTGATTTCCTGGAATTTTCTGCTTGGTTGGGCAGAATCCATACTGTGAAGATGGTTACACTGCATTGTATCCTACGTTATTTTAGAAACCTTATGGTACCTGTTTCGGGATCTGCACTGAAGCTCCTTCAAAATGAGATTTTCTGGTTTTAATGGGCATACAATCACCCCTGGATCTCCAGATCAATTATGTACCTCCATAAAAAAGTAGGAGGATTCTCTGTGCCTCACCTCTACAGGTATTATAGCAGCTTGGTTATCTCAACTGGTGATGAAACCTGCAACTTCTAATCCCCCACAATGGGTGTTTTTAGGGTCTGATCTCCTAATACCAGTGAGTCCACTCACTTTGATTTGGGCCCAAGACATTCCCCTAGCGGATATAGACCCTTCTGTGAAAGTCTGTTTCTTTATGCTTCAGCTATGGCAGACAGTCCATTTCAAATATAAAATACAGGGTACAACATCACTGATGCTCCCTATATTCCAGAAATGCCTTTTTCCACCTGGATTATCTTTCTTTGGTGGAAGCATGCCAAACTACGCCAGATTGGAGATTTTCTGCTAAACTCAAAACTCACGTCCAGGGACTATTTTCTTTCTGGCTTTTCTGCCCCACCCACTGAACTATTCAGAGTCAATCAGGTTTTCCATTTAAAAGGTTTCCAGGTTAAAAATCCTCCTTAGTTCCGATAAGATGGTTGTATATACCTCATATAGAGCAGTAGAAAAAGGATCCCTTTCTTTCATTTATTCCATGGTCAATGCCACTCTTTCTGATACTTTTATGTATTGATGGGAATCGGATATGGGGGACACTCTTACTCTGAAACAATGGAATGAATGTTGTACGGTGATCAGCAATGGAAGTTGGCAGGTGACGTTGACGGAAACTTTACTGAAGGTACTTTATAGGGTGCAATTGGTACCTTCCAGATTACATATTATATATCAGTCATTCTCTTCTTTATGTTTTAGGGCAGGCATGCTCAACCTGCGGCCTTCCAGCTGTTGGAAAAACTACAACTCCCAGCATGCCTGAACAGCATACAGCTATCAGCCTACAGCAGGGCATGGTGGGAGTTGTAGTTTTACAACAGCTGGTAGGTGTCACGACCATGGTCATGGTCGTGACTCCTGAACCGCAGGCTGTTGCCTGCGGTTTGGTTTGGTTGTTCAACCACAGGTGAGGGCCGCTAGTATGTTGCCTCACTTGTGGTTGCCGCGGGCAACAAGTTGTTTTGTATTGTCGCAGTATAGCAGCCTGAGCTGGTGCTAGGCAGCATGCTGCAATGTGCATGCGGTTGCACCTGGCAACCTGTCTTTGTTAGGTGTGTCTTTTGTTTGTCTGGTGTGCACAGGGTTTTAGTTATGTGTGCACTTTCCCCTTTAAGTGGCTGTCTTCTCTTCCCTGGTGTCAGAAGGGTTAATTCCCTTCCTAGTCTGTGAGCACTGGGTGTGTTTGCGTGGGTGTGGCTACATGGGCTATTTAACCTCAGTTAAGACCTGATGTTTGAGGGGTACTCCAGCCTTGTAGTAAGCTGGAGGCACCCTCCTGGTCTCTAATACCATCTGCCAGTGAGGGCCACCCTTGTGGTCATAAAAATGTTATATGTTATGTTCAGTTGATGTTCTTTTCTCTTTCATATTTTATGCACCTATGGATCTGGGTTCCTGTGTGTTTGTGTGTGTGCTGTGTCCATTTATGTTTGGGTGTGGACACTAGCTTGTATTGCACGGGATCCAGTCTGTGTGTCTGTGGCAGGTAGGTGTGGAAGTACTTTTCATCCTCCTGCCATATCCATAGGCTGTTCATGTTCCTATCCCCTTGCAGCTTGGCCACTTTAGACTCCTGTTTCTCCGCGTCCAGGAGGAACGGGCTGTCTACCGAGCTCCTAGCTCAGCGATCTGCGGAGGGTGAGTAGGGATCCGAGGTTCCTGAGCATGAGCCCTCCTACCTTCAAGGTCGGCTCATGTAGCTAGGAGTCAGGGTCAGATTTGGGATGCGTTAGGAGGTGACCTGCTCCCTAATGCTGTGGTCCTGGCCAAGTAGCGACCTACCATCTTCTGGCATCGCAAGGCTGAGTGTTTTCCCCATCCTCAGCCAGTGACGGTAGGGCCGAAGGTTGAGCATCCCTGTATTAGGGGATGCCAAGAGACAGGTAATACCCTTCACATATGATAGACCTATCTGATAGTTCACCAATTTTGGGCCAGTATTCAGAAAGGACTGTTTGAGGTCGTTCATAGATGTCCCTCTGTCAGCTCCTGTCTACCTATTAGGTCTTATATACTAATGCAACGTATACATTTTTACTATATATTTTGATGGTCGCGTGCATACATGTTGCTTCCAGATAGAGGCCCCCCTATTTATCCATCTTAGAAGTTATCCAGAGAATTAACCAAATTATGAAAAGTGACCCTCTCGGATACTAGAAAACAGTTCTCTAAGATATGGAATCTATGGATGAATTGTGCTACGTCCCCTACATTTTGTCCCCATGACTGTAAGAGGGGGTGGAGTTTATTTTCTTCTTTTTCTCTCTTCGCTCTCTCTTTTACCTATATCCCTAGGTGGCCGAGGGGTGGGAGAGCACAGCCCCTATCATTGTTCTACAGATAACTCCTTTATTTGCTTTCTTTATTGAATTTTTTGGTTTTATCCACTTGCATATTTATGTATTTCCGTTCAACATTACCAGTAAATACTTTTGAAACATAATTGGATTTTTTGGGAGGTGAGACAGGACAAAAATTGCAATTCTTTCAACCACCAAATGAAGCCTTAACTGGACACAGTTAAGAAAATATGGGCGGGGCTAACTAGCAACCAGTCTGTAATGTTAGCGCTACCCACACAGAACATGCTGATGTTGGCCCCTGTGTCAGGACTGTAGAGGAGAAAAGATGTCATGGAGTGACATGGCAATGGTAAGTCCTACAGATTAAAGGGCCTACCACAGGCAGCAAATCATATAAATTACAGGGGCCACCAGAACTGGCAACTCACTTAAGTTCCAGACAACACAGCCCACTGGGAATCTGCTGCTGATATCTGACACATGCTCAGTACAGGCTGCAGGAAAATAAGTAGTCGATGGAATTAGAAGCTGCAATTCCAACTGAAATGGCTGCTGGAAAATGGAGGATCTCAGTGCGGAACCAGGGAAAATGCAGCTTTTGCTGAGCATGTGTGAAAGTTCAGCAGCAGCAGTGGAGGAGGTGCACTGAAAAGTGCTTGACAATTAAGCTATAGGTGGGCATTATGACATTTTTTGTTAGGTGAATCCACCTAAGAGATCTAGTCAATAAAGCAGTTTGTGTTGAGGGAATGTGGGGACTGATCAGAATCCTGAACTTTGTCAGTGTATAGAAAGCTTTATAAGGCTGAAATTATATTTGTAGTTTTTTTAACCTGCAGTTACTGCTGGATCTAATTCCAGCCTGATAGGAATGTTATATGTTTTCTCTGCGATTTGGAAAAAAAAATTTATATTTTTTATCTTAACAGAAAATCCTAGTAAGAATTCTGATGAAAACATCATGTTATCACAAATTTATAAAGCAGAAGATGAAGATATCATGCAGCGCTCTTCAGAAGAAAACGTCAATGTACATTTAGGACTTCACAGTACAGATCTGTTATATAATCCCCCTAATCATGAGGAACCTTCTCCTGACCGATCACTGATTGTTACCACAAGTACAGGTTTAGAAGGGGGTAAAAGGTTCCAGTGTGGTAAAGAGTTTTCAGAAATATCAGGCATTTCTACATACAGAAGAATTTACAGACGTGAGAAACCATATTCATGTTCAGAATGTGAGAAGTGCTTTACGGAGAAATCAAATCTTTATAGACATAAGAGAAGTCACACAGGAAAAAATACTTATTCATGTTCAAAATGTGAGAAATTTTTTAATAATAATTCAGATCTTGTTAAACATGAGAGAATTCACACAGGAGAGAAGCCATATTCATGTTCAGAATGTGGGAAGTGCTTTACAGTGAAATCAAATCTTCATACACATAAAAGAATTCACACGGGAGAAAAACCATATTCATGTTTAGAATGTGGGAAATGTTTTGCACAAAAATCAGATCTTATTAAACATGAGAGAGTTCACACAGGTGAGAAGCCGTATTCATGTTCAGAATGTGGGAGGTGCTTTACAGAGAAATCAAATCTTGTTAAACATAAGAGAATTCACACAGGTGAGAAACCATATTCATGTTCAGAATGTGGGAGATGCTTTAAAGATAAAGCAAGTCTTGTTATTCATGAGAGAAGTCACAAAGGAGAAAAACCATATTCATGTTCAGAATGTGGGAGATGCTTTAAAGATAAAGCTAGTCTTATTATTCATGATAGAATTCACACAGGAGAGAAGCCATATTCATGCTCAGAATGTGGGAAGTGCTTTACAGTGAAATCAAATCTTCGTACACATGAGAGAAGTCACAGATTAATGAGTGGAGTAGAGGTGGACTTTTTAAAGGCACAGTAACAGGTCTTTGAGAGCCAGAATTCTTGCTGTTTCTCAGGGGTTCAAATACTTATGTTCAGCAGTGCAAGACAAATAAATTCTTAAAAAATCATACAATGTGATTTCCTGAATCTTTTTTTTTTTATTCTGTCTCTCAGAGTGGGAATGCCTGACCTGAGACCACCTTGGCGCTTGGTAGGCGGGCTCCGATGTGTTTTGATCAAAATATATTGGCTAAGTGTCTCAGATATTATCATATCAGAGTGAGGACTTTGTCCATATATAATGCCTGCATCAACTTTACTAAGTGCATTATTATCTTATTTCTGTGATTTTCTGTGAGTGGGGATGCACCTACAATGTGAATTTCAGACCCCTCCATGATTTCTAAGTGAGAGGCCTTGCCAAATCACCAGGTGTTCAAATACTTCTGTTCCTCACTCTATATATATATATATATATATACAGTACAGACCAAAAGTTTGGACACACCTTCTCATTCAAAGAGTTTTCTTTATTTTCATGACTATGAAAATTGTAGATTCACACTGAAGGCATCAAAACTATGAATTAACACATGTGGAATTATATACATAACAAAAAAAGTGTGAAACAACTGAAAATATGTCATATTCTAGGTTCTTCAAAGTAGCCACCTTTTGCTTTGATTACTGCTTTGCACACTCTTGGCATTCTCTTGATGAGCTTCAAGAGGTAGTCACCTGAAATGGTTTTCACTTCACAGGTGTGCCCTGTCAGGTTTAATAAGTGGGATTTCTTGCCTTATAAATGGGGTTGGGACCATCAGTTGCGTTGTGGTGAAGTCAGGTGGATACACAGCTGATAGTCCCACAGCATCTCGCAGCGGCATGCTATTCCATCCGGTTTGCGTTTAGTTGGACCATCATTTATTTTTCAACAGGACAATGACCCCAAACACACCTCCAGGCTGTGTAAGGGCTATTTGACCATGAAAGAGAGTGATGGGGTGCTGCGCCAGATGACCTGGCCTCCACAGTCACCGGAACTGAACCCAATCGAGATGGTTTGGGGTGAGCTGGACCGCAGAGTGAAGGCAAAAGGGCCAACAAGTGCTAAGCATCTCTGGGAACTCCTTCAAGACTGTTGAAAGACCATTTCAGGTGACTTCCTCTTGAAACTTATCAAGAGAATGCCAAGAGTGTGCAAAGCAGTAATCAAAGTAACAGGTGGCTACTTTGAAGAACCTAGAATATGACATATTTTCAGTTGTTTCACACTTTTTTGTTATGTATATAATTCCACGTGTTAATTCATAGTTTTGATGCCTTCAGTGTGAATCTACAATTTTCATAGTCATGAAAATAAAGAAAACTCTTTGAATGAGAAGGTGTGTCCAAACTTTTGGTCTGTACTGTATATATATATATATATATATATATATATAATGAAAAAAAAAACTATCGGCAGCACCACCGGAATAAATAATATACCCAAACGAGGAGAAGGGCGGGTGCAAAGTCCATGTATGGTAACTGGTGCTTGTAGATAGCAAAAAAATCGGACTGCACTCCAAACGGTTCTTCAGTAAAACAGTGTAAGTTTTATTCACCCATATGGTGGCAAAAGCGACGTTTCGGCTCGTACATGAGCCTTTCTCAAGCATTGATAAAGAGTGCACAACATACATATATAGGTGTACCAATCAGAGCAATCAATAAGTCTACATAATTCGAGCATTTACAAAAGTCCGTGCAAAAATATCCAAATATTCATAAAAAGACCGTAGTCATAATGATTAATAAAGTGACAAGTGCTACAAGAGTGTAAAGTGCAAAATGCAATAAAATATCATATAATATTACAGCAGATACATAATTATACACAGCTGTTACATGTGCATCAATGATTAGTGCTAAAACATTTAATCATAAACACGTGTATAGGGGATAAGCTAATGAGTTAGTACCTGGTGGAGTGATGGTGCCCACATATACTATCGCGCTGTTCAGCGCGTCCCTGGGTTGTTACAGCGCATGTCCAGACTGCACACACATCATCGGCAGGCATCCGAGCGGTGGTGCACGTGACCAGCAACGTCTCTCGTTAGTGACGCAACCGGCGCACACTGCAGTCACCAGCTGCGTCCATCCGCCGATGGCAGAGGAAGGTGGTGCATGCGCAAAGCCATCAAAGGGCTAGCAACCGCCATCTTGAAAAAGGGAAACATACCCAGGTCTTGTGTAGGATCATTATATTAGAAGCTGACAACCTGCATCGTTCTACATACTGTCACTATGGGTAAATCCCACTATTAGCAGTGCAGGGGAGGTCCCCTCTTTTCCAAGATGAGAACCCCTCCTTCAATTGTCCCCAATGCTGCCGGCACGTCAGTGCCATCCGCACCGTGGGTGACATTCCTGCTATATTACGTGACTTTAGAGGGTTCTCCTCAATTGGATGTAACAGAACGGTGACCTACAATAAGTCAAAAGTCAGCCATATAAGCTAAATCATTATCCTATAAAGAAACATCCTCCATTATATACTATCGGGACATCCGCACAAACCCCCAGAGAGTAAATATAAAATCTTCACGATAAGACAAAAAAGTTCATTGTGGGCTCCTTATCCACCATCCAGGCTCATCAGTTTTTCATAATGTCTTCCCCCAAAGTTCAAGTGTTCCTGAAATGATACACAAATATTAGTGATAAACATAACACTAAAAAAGACCTTATACCCTAGTTTTACTTGTTTTCAATTTTTCTTAATATTTTTTCATTTGCGTTTTCTTTGTAATATTTTTTTATCAATGAACCTTTCCCCTGCAGGAGGAAATGCTTCACATACCATCCACAGCAATCCAGGGCAGACGTGCCTCTCACATACCCCCCCCCCCCCCATATTTATAGTCTATATTCAGTCCATTCGGATGTAGGCTGTTGAGAGTCTGAATCCAAAATGATTCTCTCTTTTTGAGTAAAGCTATACGGTCACCGCCCCCGCGGGGCATTTGAATCTGGTCTATGATCCAGCACCTTAGATCATCCTCATTATGCTTTTATAATGAAAAATGTCTTGGTACTGGAAGGTCTGTACGGCCCTTTCTAATAGTGGATCGGTGATTGTTAAGTCTGGTCTTTAGATCCGTTGAGGTTTCGCCTACGTATAGTAGCTGGCAAGGACATGATAGAACATACACTACAAAAGCGGAGTCACATGACAGATGGAACTTGATAGGGTGTTAATGTTAATCCCGTATTTGGGTGTATAAATGTCCTGGCTCTACAGATAAAACGACAGTTGACACAATGTAGGCACGGAAAACAACCCGTGCCTGATGGTGCCAACGTGGTTTGTCTAGTGACTGTTTTGGGTCCAACATCAGCTCTCACTACCTGGTCTCTAATATTTTTGCCTCTACGGTAGGCGCACAGGGGAGGTGTCCTGAATTCCGGCACCACCTTTTTGCAGCCACTCAATATTGGCTAATGTCTCCTCAGGATTTTGTTAATATCCTTGCTGTACTCAGAAAAGGTAGATACAAATGTAACTCTGCTCTCCTTCTTCCTATTGTTATTCGCCTGCAATAGGGAATCTCTGTCTAGGGCTAGCACTTTTTGTTTCTGTGCCACCAATAATGTGGTAGGGTACCCTCGTTGCTTAAATTTGGAAATCATATCATCGACGGTCTTATCAAGGGTATTACTTTCTGTGACGATCCAATTTGCCCTCAAGAATTGTGAGTATGGTAAATGTCTCACCATACTGCGGGGATGGCAGCTCTCATATCTCAACGTCATATTCCTGTCTGTTGGTTTTGTGTAAAGCTGCGTAATTAAGGCCCCATTAGACACGACAACGTTGGTGTCAAGGAATTGGACAGCGACATCTGAATAGGTGACAGTGAACTGTAGTTCATCGTCTACACTGTTCAGATATCGATGGAAGTCCTGTAACTGTGATTCAGTTCCAGACCAGACCTGATGTACTGGGCATGGTGGGAGCCATAGACGACATCCTCCTCAAATCGGCGCATATAAATGTTGGCGTACGTAGGGGCCACATTTGACCCCCTCGCCATGCCCCGTTTCTGGACATAGTAGGTGTCCTGAAAAAGAAAATAATTAAACTCAAGTACAATAGTGAGGAGTCTAAAAATAAATGAACAAGCCTCAGATGTCATTGATGACAAGTCCAGCATACTCTGAACCGCAGAGATGCCTTTTTGGTGGTCAATTGAGGTATATAGCGATATGACATCAAATGAGACCAAAATAACAGACCCAATCTCTTCCAGATTAATTTGCTTCAGTTTCATCAAAAAATCTGATGTGTCCCTGATGTAGGACTGCCCCCAGTAGAAAAGTCACGCAGCACCTTATCCAAGAAGATTGCTACGTGCCCAAACACTGAGTCGGTCCCGGAGAGAATGGGGCGCCCCGGTGGGTCCACCAATGTTTTGTGGACCTTAGGCAATACATATATCACCGGGGTAATGGGGTGAGAAACAGTCAAGTACTCACAAAGTCCCTGATCTATAATGCCTGCATTCAAAGCGTCGGATACACATTGTTCAATCAATCGGATAATCTGGAATTTGGGATCATGTGGGACCTCACTGTAAACTTTGACGTCACCTAGTTGTCTTAAAATCTCTTGGATGTATTTAGCAGTGTCCATTACTACAACTGCACCGCCTTTGTCGGCGGGTTTTATGGTTAAATCAGTATCCCTTTTTAGTTCAGTTAATGCGTATGCCTCCGCTGCAGTGAGATTTGGGTATCTGAAGCTCTCAGGACGGGAGAGAGACCTCAGCTCCCCAAACTCTGATTTGACAGCCGAGACGTACGCATCAATTGCTGGTTCATTTAACACTGGAATAAAACAGCTTGGATTATATAAATTGAACATTTGACATGAGAACTCGTTAGATCTCTTCACCTGCTCCCCACTGGTTCCATGGAAACCAGACCTTGAGTTTCAAAGTACGAAAAAAATTATTTAAATCAGACTCCAAATCTAACCTATTTACCTGTGAATTGGGACAAAAGGATAACCCTTTAGACAAGACGGTTAACTGTGCAGGGGATAACACTTTGGAGGACAAATTGATGACAACTATTTCTTCCCCTCGTTTGGGTATATTATTTATTCCGGTGGTGCTGCCAATAGTTTTTTTCATCATATTTTTGTGATATTTGTGTATCACACTGGTACATTTTTGCATCTTTTTTCTTCAACCTATTGGCTTGTGTAACGGTCTTTTGCCACATTGAAAATGGCGCATTTGGATACACCCGGTGGCTGTGTCTTCACGCAGGAGGACGTGGAACGTATCATTTGCGGCATAGAGGGAGATTCGGCCTTTCTCACCACCCCATCCCCAAAAGAATTAAAAAGAAAATACGAAAATTTATCCAGGCAAATATTATCTTTAAAGCTACACATGACCACCCTCGGGCACTATTATAAGGAACAAAGGATTCCTAGAGGGATGTGATCACACTTGCGCCCAAATCTTTTCTCCAACAGCGACCTTTTCTGAAAACGGTTTGAAGCCTTGTCCAATAAATACTCTATGGACTTCTTTTTATTAAAGGGCTTCTGTCACCCCATTAAACCGTTTTTTTTTTTTCTTTACTAATAATCACTACACTGCGATCTCATCATACATAAGCTAATTAATGATTTTGGTTCAGTAGAATTTCTTAAAAATCGATTTTTATAATATGTAAATTACCTTGCTACCAGCAAGTAGGTCGGCTACTTGCTGGTAGCCGCCGCATCCTCCGATGGTAATGACGCCCCCTCTGCTTGTTGATTGACAGGGCCAGGGAACGGAATAGTTCTCTGCTGGCCCTGCCTGTTTTGATTCAATATCTGGCGCCTGTGCCGCGGCCGTACCTCTCTTCAATCTGCGCAGGCGCACTGAGAGGCGGCCACTCACTCGGCCGCTCGCTCCTCAATGCGCCTGCGCCGGGTGTAGATGTGACGTCATCGGCGCAGGCGCATTGAGGATGGAGCGGCCGAGTGAGTGGCCGCCTCTCAGTGCGCCTGCGCAGATTGAAGAGAGGTACGGCCGCGGCGCAGGCGCCAGATATTGAATCAAAACAGGCAGGGCCAGCAGAGAACTATTCCGTTCCCTGGCCCTGTCAATCAACAAGCAGAGGGGGCGTCATTACCATCGGAGGATGCGGCTGCTACCAGCAAGTAGCCGCCCTACTTGCTGGTAGCAAGGTAATTTACATATTATAAAAATCGATTTTTAAGAAATTCTACTGAACCAAAATCATTAATTAGCTTATGTATGATGAGATCGCAGTGTAGGGATTATTAGTAAAGAAAAAAAAAAAACGGTTTAATGGGGTGACAGAAGCCCTTTAAACATTGAGTTTCTGCAAGAAACTCAATGTTTCGACTTGGCACAGATAGAACAACGGCTGCGTCGACATGGCACAGATAGAACAACGGCTGCGTACGCATATGCCGAGGATGAATATTCACAATTTAATGAAGCATTGCAATTACAGCTACAACAGTTACAGACTGAACTAGAAGATGGTAAAAGAACCAAATGGGACATTGAGGATTATAAAAAGGGCGACATCTATAATTGGCAACCTGGTAATTTGCTATATACCAACACAAGGGATAATAAAAAACCAAGAAGGAATATCCAGTCGCATAAAGGCGAAACAGAACCTTTTTTAGGGAAGAAAGTGGACTCAAATACAGTAAAAGGAAACGCATCAGGAGAGGTGGTCGTCGATACAGACGAAAGCAAAAAAACTCGCAACATGAAAACACGGACACAACATCTAAAATTGAAGAAATAGCTGTCATCAATTTGTCCTCCAAAGTGTTATCCCCTGCACAGCTAACCGTCTTGTCTAAAGGGTTATCCTTTTGTCCCAATTCACAGGTAAATTGGTTAGATTTGGAGTCTGATTTAAATAATTTTTTTCGGACTTTGAAACTCAAGGTCTGGTTCCATGGAACCAGTGGGGAGCCGGTGAAGAGATCTAGCGAGTTCTCATGTCAAATGTTCAATTTATATAATCCAAGCCGTTTTATTCCAGTGTTAAATGAACCAGCAATTGATGCGTACGTCTCGGCTGTCAAATCAGAGTTTGGGGAGCTGAGGTCTCTCTCCCGTCCTGAGAGCTTCAGATACCCAAATCTCACTGCGGCGGAGGCATACGCATTAACTGAACAAAAAAGGGATACTGATTTAACCATAAAACCGCCGACAAAGGCGGTGCAGTTGTAGTAATGGACACTGCTAAATACATCCAAGAGATTTTAAGACAACTAGGTGACGTCAAAGTTTACAGTCAGGTCCCACATGATCCAGATTATCCGATTGATTGAATGTGTATCTGCTGCTTTGAATGCCGGCATTATAGATCAGGGACTTTGTGAGTACTTGACTGTTTCTCACCCCATTACCCCGGTGATATATGTATTACCTAAGGTCCACGAAAAATTCTCTCCGGGACCGGCATGTAGCAATCTTCTTGGATAAGGTGCTGCGTGACTTTTCTACTGGGGGCAGTCCTACATCAGGGACACATCAGATTTTTTTATGAAACTGAAGCAAATTAATCTGGAAGAGATTGGGTCTGTTATTTTGGTCTCATTTGATGTCATATCACTATACAGGTCCTTCTCAAAAAATTAGCATATTGTGATAAAGTTCATTATTTTCTGTAATGTACTGATAAACATTAGACTTTCATATATTTTGGATTCATTACACACCAACTGAAGTAGTTCAAGCCTTTTATTGTTTTAATATTGATGATTTTGGCATACAGCTCATGAAAACCCAAAATTCCTATCTAAAAAAATTAGCATATCATGAAAAGGTTCTCTAAACGAGCTATTAACCTAATCATCTGAATCAACTAATTAACTCTAAACACCTGCAAAAGATTCCTGAGGCTTTTAAAAACTCCCAGCCTGGTTCATTACTCAAAACCGCAATCATGGGTAAGACTGCCGACCTGACTGCTGTCCAGAAGGCCATCATTGACACCCTCAAGCAAGAGGGTAAGACACAGAAAGAAATTTCTGAAGGAATAGGCTGTTCCCAGAGTGCTGTATCAAGGCACCTCAGTGGGAAGTCTGTGGGAAGGAAAAAGTGTGGCAGAAAACGCTGCACAACGAGAAGAGGTGACCGGACCCTGAGGAAGATTGTGGAGAAGGACCGATTCCAGACCTTGGGGGACCTGCGGAAGCAGTGGACTGAGTCTGGAGTAGAAACATCCAGAGCCACCGTGTACAGGCGTGTGCAGGAAATGGGCTACAGGTGCCGCATTCCCCAGAAACAGCGGCAGAAGCGCCTGACCTGGGCTACAGAGAAGCAGCACTGGACTGTTGCTCAGTGGTCCAAAGTACTTTTTTCGGATGAAAGCAAATTCTGCATGTCATTCGGAAATCAAGGTGCCAGAGTCTGGAGGAAGACTGGGGAGAGGGAAATGCCAAAATGCCTGAAGTCCAGTGTCAAGTACCCACAGTCAGTGATGGTCTGGGGTGCCATGTCAGCTGCTGGTGTTGGTCCACTGTGTTTTATCAAGGGCAGGGTCAATGCAGCTAGCTATCAGGAGATTTTGGAGCACTTCATGCTTCCATCTGCTGAAAAGCTTTATGGAGATGAAGATTTCATTTTTCAGCACGACCTGGCACCTGCTCACAGTGCCAACACCACTGGTAAATGGTTTACTGACCATGGTATTACTGGGCTCAATTGGCCTGCAAACTCTCCTGACCTGAACCCCATAGAGAATCTGTGGGATATTGGGAAGAGAAAGTTGAGAGACGCAAGACCCAACACTCTGGATGAACTTAAGGCCGCTATCGAAGCATCCTGTGCCTCCATAACACCTCAACAGTGCCACAGGCTGGGCCTCCATGCCACGCCGCAGTGAAGCCGTCATTTCTGCAAAAGGATTCCCGACCAAGTATTGAGTGCAGAACTGAACATAATTATTTGAAGGTTGACTTTTTTTGTATTAAAAACACTTTTCTTTTATTGGTCAGGTGAAATATGCTAATTTTTTTAGATAGGAAATTTGGGTTTTCATGAGCTGTATGCCAAAATCATCAATATTAAAACAATAAAAGGCTTGAACTACTTCAGTTGGTGTGTAATGAATCTAAAATATATGAAAGTCTAATGTTTATCAGTACATTACAGAAAATAATGAACTTTATCACAATATGCTAATTTTTTTAGAAGGACCTGTATACCTCAATTGACCACCAAAAAGGGATCTCTGCGGTTCAGAGTATGCTGGACTTGTCATCAATGACATCTGAGGCTTGTTCATTTATTGTTAGACTCCTCACTATTGTACTTGAGTTTAATTATTTTCTTTTTCAGGACACCTACTATGTCCAGAAACGGGGCGTGGCGATGGGGTCAAATGTGGTCCCTACGTACGCCAACATTTATATGCGCCGATTTGAGGAGGATGTCGTCTATGGCTCCCACCATGCCCAGTACATCAGGGGGTGGTGGAGATACATAGACAACATCTTCCTCATCTGGTCTGGAACTGAATCACAGTTACAGGACTTCCATCGATATCTGAACAGTGTAGACGCTGTCCAATTCCTTGACACCAACGTTGTCGTGTCTAATGGGGCCTTAATTACGCAGCTTTACACAAAACCAACAGACAGGAATATGACGTTGAGATATGAGAGCTGCCATCGCCGCGGTATGGTGAGACATTTACCATACTCACAATTCTTTAGGGCAACGAGGATCGTCACAGAAAGTAATACCCTTGATAAGACCGTCGATTATATGATTTCCAAATTTAAGCAACGAGGGTACCCTACCACATTATTGGCGGCACAGAAACAAAAAGTGCTAGCCCTAGACAGAGATTCCATATTGCAGGCGAATAACAATAGGAAGAAGGAGAGCAGAGTTACATTTGTATCTACCTTTTCTGAGTACAGCAAGGATATTAACAAAATCCTAAGGAGACATTAGCCAATATTGAGTGGCTGCAAAAAGGTGGTGCCGGAATTCAGGACACCTCCCCTGTGCGCCTAACGTAGAGGCAAAAATATTAGAGACCAGGTAGTAAGAGCTGATGTTGGACCCAAAACAGTCACTAGACAAACCACGTTGGCACCATCAGGCACGGGTTGTTTTCCGTGCCTACATTGTGTCAACTGCCGTTTTAGCTGTAGAGCCAGGACATTTATACACCCAAATACGGGATTAACATTAACACCCTATCAAGTTCCATCTGTCATGTGACTCCGCTTTTGTAGTGTATGTTCTATCATGTCCTTGCCAGCTACTATACGTAGGCGAAACCTCAACGGATCTAAAGACCAGACTTAACAATCACCGATCCACTATTAGAAAGGGCCGTACAGACCTTCCAGTACCAAGACATTTTTCATTAAAAGAGCATAATGAGAAAGATCTAAGGTGCTGGATCATAGACCAGATTCAAATGCCCCGCAGGGGCGGTGACCGTATAGCTTTACTCAAAAAGAGAGAATCGGTTTGGATTCAGACTCTCAACAGCCTACATCCGAATGGACTGAATATAGACTATAAATATGGGGGGGGGGGGGGGGGTATGTGAGAGGCACGTCTGCCCTGGATTGCTGTGGATGGTATGTAAAGCATTTCCTCCTGCAGGGGACAGGTTCATTGATAAAAAAAAAAGAAGAAAAAAACGCAAATGAAAAAATATTAAGAAAAATTAAAACAAGTAAAACTAGGGTATAAGGTCTTTTTTAGTGTTATGTTTATCACTAATATTTGTGTATCATTTCAGGAACACTTGAACTTTGGGGGAAGACATTATGAAAAACTGATGAGCCTGGATGGTGGATAAGGAGCCCACAATGAACTTTTTTGTCTTATCGTGAAGATTTTATATTTACTCTCTGGGGGTTTGTGCGGATGTCCCGATTGTATATAATGGAGGATGTTTCTTTATAGGATAATGATTTAGCTTATATGGCTGACTTTTGACTTATTGTAGGTCACCGTTCTGTTACATCCAATTGAGGAGAACCCTCTAAAGTCACGTAATATAGCAGGAATGTCACCCACGGTGCGGATGGCACTGACGTGCCGGCAGCATTGGGGACAATTGAAGGAGGGGTTCTCATCTTGGAAAAGAGGGGACCTCCCCTGCACTGCTAATAGTGGGATTTACCCATAGTGACAGTATGTAGAACGATGCAGGTTGTCAGCTTCTAATATAATGATCCTACACAAGACCTGGGTATGTTTCCCTTTTTTAAGATGGCGGTTGCTAGCCCTTTGATGGCTGTGTGCATGCGCCACCTTCCTCTGCCATCGGCGTATGGACGCAGCTGGTGACTGCAGTGTGCGTCGGTTGCGTCACTAACGAGAGACGTTGCTGGTCACTTGCGCCACCGCTCGGCTGCCTGCCGATGATGTGTGTGCAGTCTGGACATGCGCTGTAACAACCCAGGGATGCGCTGATAGTATATGTGGGCACCATCACTCCACCAGGTACTAACTCATTAGCTTATCCCCTATACACGTGTTTATGATTAAATGTTTATGATATGATGTTTTGTAAAGAGGAATGGTCCAAAATACCTTCAACCAGAATCCAGACTCTCATTGGAACCTACAGGAAGCGTTTAGAGGCAGTAATTTCTCTGAAAGGAGGATCTACTAAATATTGATTTCATTTCTTTTTTGTGGTGCCCAAATTTATGCACCTGCCTAATTTTGTTTAAACAATTATAGCGCACTTTCTGCAAATCCAATAAACTTGATTTCACTTCTCAGATATCACTGTGTGTGTCTCCGATATGATATATTTAACTGACATTTTTTATCGTAATAACCAACGATTTATACAGGAAAATCATGACGATTAACAAGGTTGCCCAAACTTTCGCATCCCACTGTATATTATATTCTGTGGTGATGTGTACAGTATAAGTGCTGGGAGGCTGTGTATATCCCACCCAGATACCTCAGCTGGGTGAGATAACTGAAATCCAGAAAGCTGCAGTGGTTTCAGCAAAGTGTAGTTTGCTGAGACAGTTTTGTCTAGATGTTGTTCTGGGCTGGATTTCATGTGGACTGGGGGATAGGTTTGGTAGTGGGATCTGCCAGTCCACACCCTTCCACTACATGTATTGTCTTTTGCCAGAGGTGATCGCAGGTCAGGCCTGCTGCTATAATCAAGGAGGGATAAAACAACCCTCTGTATATAACTTGGAGGGAGAAAGGCTGAGGAAGCCTGAGAGGCTCTGTGTGGCCTCAGCCAGGAGGCTTTGTAAAGCCTGAAGTTTGGGGAGGCCCATCAATGCCTACGGAAAGAGGGTCGCGCGGTCAGAGTCGGAAAGACTTCTGGACCATCTCCCCCCAAGGGTGCTGGTGTGGTCACAGCCTGGAGACTGCTGGACCTTATATGGCTGAGAAAGCCGGATCTAGTCCCGTGTGTGAACTGCACTCTATAGGTGAGGTAGAGACAACACGTGTATTAGGTAGAGCCCAGAAGGGCAGGTGTTTATTTTCGATGTTTATGTGTTTGATGGTGCTGAAGTGCAAAAATAAAGCACCTTTTGGAATTGAACCCCATTGTCAGAGAAGTCTGTGATTGCGACCCCATGAGAGAGAGCGATCCCTTAATATGCTTTGTGTGTGTATATATATATATATTTATTAGGAAAATCGGACAGCACTCAAAGTAGAAAACAAAATTTATTCACCCATGTGGCAAAAAAGAAGCACCGTTTCGGCTCAACAATAGAGCCTTCCTCAAGCATTGAACACAAGTGCAAAGTGAAATATATATAGGTCAAGCAATTCATCAAATCAGTGAACATTATGCAAAAAAGCCACGTGCAATTAATGACATAATTGTTCAATATATAAATAAAACTATTATATACTGATAAAAAACTGTGATCGATATCATATCATATACATAAGGTGATACAACAATGTCATAAAAAATAGCAGTGCTACATAGTATACAAAATTCATGAATGTATAGATAATAAAGTGCATATGTGCTTAATAACAAAGTATGTAACCCAATTAAAAACACCAATAAAAGCATGATCAAGGTGCGGAGAACCAAACATATAGCCATACCCAACAGGTGAATCAGATGTATCGTATATTGTAGCGCCATACTCTGCGTGTGGTGAGTCACAGTGCGCATGCTCCAGGTTACGGCAAGCAGGAAGTGACACTGCAGCGAGAAACAGCGCATGCGCACCACATACCTGCTCCACATACAACCATCCCTTAAGTGTGGTTTCTGTAAAGTAGTAGTAAGCGCACAAGCACAATGAAATTACACCGCCATATTCGAATCTAGGCGGACTGCCCAAATAGTAAGTACGAGCCAATATGGAACTCATATTGGCTCAAGAAAAACTGCTAACATTTCTACCATATAAAGGAGAGGACACACCTCTTCAGAGGGGTGAAAGCTCCCCAAGGTAGGCACCTCAGACTAACGTGTACAGCACGTTAGTGCCATACGCATTGAGTGAGTATGCCAAGTGGTATCAGTATATCGCAGCTAAATCAGGGGATCTCCTGCTGGACAGAACACTTATGTGCGCAATAAAATCCACTATAACCACACCTGGAATAAAAGCATAGTGACCAATAGAAGTGAAAATTAAAAAAAGTTAAAGAATCTACCTATACATCCTTTGATTATACCGACCAGGAGGAGGAGCCCCTATATTTAATCGATCCCGCTAAAATCTCGGCCTGTCCTGTCAAGCTATCTGAGATTCCTTCTGGAAAGACCTTTGTTGCAGAGTCTCAGAAAGCAGGTCTTACTATGGGGTCATTCATCTAAAGTGGTGGGTCATGCCGGTCAGCGAAAGACCTTCAGGTTCATTGCGCAGCGGTACTGGTGGCCGTCCATGCGACAAGACATCCAAGAATTTGTCCGTCCTGTGCACAAAATAAGACTTCCAAACAACAGTCCAGCTGGCCTTCTGCTTCTTTTTCCTGAGGTTCCCTGGCAACAAATAGCCATGGACTTTATTAGGGATCTACCCACTTCCTCTAGTTGTTCTGTGATTTGGGTAGTGGTAGACCGCTTCTCTAAAATGGAGCATTTCGTTCCTCTGCCTGGACTCCCTTCTGCTCAACTGGCCAAGAAATGTATCGAGCGCATTTTCCGTCACCATAGCTTCCCAGAACCTAGAGTGAACATCAATGCCCCTCTTCTTCCAAAATTGTTTTTGTCTAGGGCCAGGCCTTCAGGAGAGGGGGTGTAAGGGGGAAGGGGTTACTGTTAGCCCAGCGGTCCGTGCCGGCGCTGCTGACCCTACCCGCGGGCACGGGCGCCAGGCTCCCTCTTTCCCTCCTGCTGCCATGTGCCATGCTGAGAACCTGGCAGCTTAACTTTTGTATCTGTGCTTCATGCCTGAGTTTACTTCCTGCTGGAGACCTGTAGTGTTGTTAGGGCTTGTATGGGTGTTGTCTCCACAGCCCTCTGTCTCACCAGCCTATGGCTGGATTGCAGGAAGTATTTAAAGGCGCTTCCTACCCCAGGACGATGCCTGAGCACTAGCTTGTCTAGTTCCTAGTATGAAGGTGGGTTTAACGTTCTGCTTTGCTGTGTACCGGACCCTGCTTTTAGAACTATCGGATTTTGCCTGTTTGCCGCCTGCCTCTGACTTTGTTTACAGACCTTGCTTATTTGCCACCTGCCTCTGACCTTGGACTTCATTTACGGACCTTGCTTGATCACTGCCTGCCCTGACCCTGGACTTCCTAACCAGGTACTTCCCCTTGGTGCTTGCATCGGTATCTCTGACCCCTCCAGAGTATAGCCAGTCAGAGGCGCAGTGGGGCCACACCCACTTGCATAACAACATGTGCAATGAGCAGGACCGTGGTACGGTTACACGGACGCCAAATTATGAAGTGGGTCCAGATATGGGTATAGAAGTCTATTGTTTTTGTTCGTGACGCCAATTGCAGCGTGCGCAGGTTACAGTCTCAGGGCCCTTTAAGGTGTTGCAATTCACGTACCAGGCTAGGAATGCCAGAGTGGTGTAATGTCTCTGTGTAGCAGTAGTAATAGTGTCAACGGTGTCTCCTACCTTGGTACGGCTGGACTCCTGGATCCTGGCTCACTTGCAATAAATGAGTGTGTTGCTAGTAGGAGTAATTGAGGAACTTGGTAGTAATGAATGAGATCCAGACTTGGAATATAATTCAACTTGTCTTTACTGGAGGCAGCATCAATCCATATGAGTTACAGCAATAGTCTTGGGTCCCAGAAGGTATTTGGCAATGTATGGCAGGGATCAATATCTCCTCTGCTTCTATCATGTGCCTGGAGAATATGGCAGGAATCTGTCTTCTGCTCTGTCTATCTTCTGCTGTGTTGGGGACTGACTAGCTGAGGAGGAATTTGGCTTCTCCTGGTCTCTGGACGGTACTCACAGTTATGCTCACAGGGAATGGCTATTTCTGGAGATCTGGAGGTGGCTGCTTGCTTGTCACCAGCCGAGGCTGAAGGCTCAGGCTGGGAATGAAGTTCTTTGGTCTCAACCAAGACAAGATCCTGGCTTGAGATCCCTGGAACTGGGAGCTCCTACTAGCACAGCATTCCCTTAGCTGGGATGGCTGGCACACTAACACTAACTTCCTTTCCTCCCCATGAGACAGGACATGGGCCAGCCCAATTCTGCTCATAGAGGGGGAGCTAAACTGGAATGTACTATTCCAGTTTAGAAACACTAAACACTAAACTGACACTAAGGCCCTGCTGACACCTGCTGGTGTACATGGAAATTACAGCAAATATATGTAACAAGCTTAGAAAATGCACATTTGTGAGGAACATCAAATAAAATCACATTAGATGACAAGACACATGTTACCAACAAATAGTAGCGGGGGAAAAAGAGTTTAGTAACATAACTCTGGGATGTTACACATGCTCTTCTTTAACCCTTATGGTAACTGTGGAAAATTATTAGCTAGAAAGTCTAAAAAGTCTCTCAGTATTCATTAAATGAAGAGGATATATATCACAACAACCATATACAATGCAGTTACACAGTGTTAAACACTGCAAGTTAACCCTTTAAAGTGCAATAAAGTAAAGAGTTGATGACTTTGCATAGAGGAAACAGGGGCAAATGTCCACAAACATCCAGACTACAAAGTCCCTCTGCTGGAGGCCTCTACCAACAGGTGTGTGATACTCCACCCAACAGCTGGTGCCAGGTGGCCTCCTCCCGAAGAATAAAGCACAGTTTAATCAATGATCTGCAGATGGTATTTTTTCTAGGGAAGGGACAGCCTCCTCGCTCCAGCCGCCCTCCTGATGTCCAACCCATTTAGGTTTCCTGTAGCAGGGAATAGTAAGGCCTGAGTGTACAAGTAGAGGATAGCCGTCTACCGGAGACACGGGAACATTCCGATTAAATAACTTTCTTTTCAGCGTCAGATCAAGAAAACGTTATTTCTGTAAAAAAAACACAAAAAAACACAATTATTACACTGCTCCCCGAGCCAAGAGTTTCTTGCAGTTCTTTCTGATCTCGGCTATCAAAGCTACTGAAAACTCCCAGACCTCAGGCTGACGGGGAGAAGGGATCCGCCATCACATCTCTCTGGGAGATCTCGCTGAAGCAGAGAGAGGCCGCCCCATATACCTGACAGCTGGCGGGAGGAGGCTGACCCTTCTCTACAACAAATACTGCAGCACGCCAGACCTGCAGGGTATAGCGATTGTGAGGTCACGGCTTATGGGCAAGCGAGGGTTACTCACAGTTCTGTAGGAAAACCCTGGGCAGGCATGCGGCAGTGAAGGAGAGGCTGGCACAGGGGTCCTCTGGGGACCAGGCCTGATGGTGGGTGAGGTGCCCTGGATGTTGCAGGTGTTTTGATGTGCCTGTGGCAAGGTCCCTTTAAGAAACGTGACGCCAGTGCCTGTAACGGTGGCACACCGATTTATAGTTGTAGTAATGGAGGAACACGGTAGGTATGGTAAACCAAACTTTGCTTTACTGGAACAACAGTTCAACTTTGTACAGTTCAGTTTCAGTTCCACATTGAAGCAATAACAATCAGCAGGCTCTTTATAAATGGCAGACAAAGGTTCTTTGCAAGATACTCAGAGGGTAACAATCAACACTTCCCAGACCAGGCTGCACTATTCCTCAGTTATTCTGGCTGGCTGTATTCCAAGGCCTGTATGCCCAAATGCTGGCTTTTATCCTTGGTAGCAATCTTCCTCGGGTATATATCACTTGCCTTAGCTCAATGTCCCTTCTGCCCTTCAGCTTACTTGTTTAGCTGGTACTCTGGCTTTGCTCTGCTTGTGGGAACTGCAGGTTTCTCCCAGGAGGAAAACTCTTCTCATGGGGTGACTCTTCTGAGCTAACATAGACTCAGGAACTTCAGGCTGGCCATACTACACTACTAGCCACCTGGCTGGACTGCACTAACTCTCCCCTGTCTGGGCCTACCTATATATACTCAGGGCTCTCTAGCTCCCTCTAACGTCTAGGAGGCTGAACTACACCCTAACAGGCCTGATACCCAGATAACACAGGCAAATGAACATAAAACATCATATTAATGCATTAGACATATTAACCCTTGTGTAGTGCCCACCTTCACCTAGTGGGACACTACAATACCATCTGCAGATCATAGAGTCCTGCAAACTGCGCTGCACGGCTGTATGATAGAGATCCGTACTTCCCGCTCCTGCGCCTCTCATGTCACATGACCATCATCATAACCCTTTCCTCACCTCTCCTCCTCTCCACTGCTGAGCCACACCCCTTGCACTGATCACATGATGGTGACATCATCACAGGTCCTTCCTCCACCTCTCCTCCTCTCCAATGCTGAGCTCCGCCCCCTTGCACTGATCACATGACAGTGACGTCATCACAGGTCCTTCAGCTCTGGCAGTGCAGCAGATACTGGGCAGGTCCTGGTCGGTAGTCAGGGCTCTTGTTCTCTCTGGTATCAGCCATTCCTCCAGCCTGCAGGTAAGATGAGCTGTGAGGAGACAGTGTGGTGGAGAGCTCAGACATGTCACCTCTGGAGATTCTCCTCCATTACACACAAGGAATCCTTCTCCGCTCCTCAGCTTAGTATGATGGGGGGAGATAGTAGTGGGGAGAGTGGGGGTTGTCATCATTCTGTGCTGGATGAGGGAATCTGCTCAGTGTGAATGAGGTAAACACTTCCAGGAGCTTAGATACACTGCCAGGAGCTTAGATACACCCGGAGTTCTCCTACCCCTATAAATACCCCAATGGACAGTGACTGCAGTCATTACCTGAAGGAGCAGTGAAGTAGCCTGGGGTTATGCTAGCAGTCTGTAGTGGGCTGTCCGTCACAAAGGGCGACGCAGATGAAAACACCATCAATGTAAACCATCAGTCTACCGGAGCCCAGTACACAGGATATATACAGATATACACGTCATGTATGTACACAGCGACATCTCTATTTATATACGTATCACAGGTGGACACTGGAGTGAAGACACATATTAAAGAGGACCTTTCATGGGTCCAGAGAATATGAACTTAGTAGCAGGCTGCATAGAGCGGCGCCCAGGGATCTAAGTGCCTCTTACTATTATTCCTGGGCGCCGCTCCGTACGTCCGCTGTGGCCCCCGGTAATTTTTTCTTTCTCCCTGGCTCTGAGCTCTGCGCTGTGATTGGACAGCGCTGCTGTCAGGGAGAAGGAGAGACACTGGCGTCTCCTCCTACTTGCACCGAATGCTGAGAAATTACCGGGGGCCACAGCGGACGTACGGAGCGGCGCCCAGGAATAATAGTAAGTGCACTTAGATCCCTGGGCGTCGCTCTATGCAGCCTGCTACTAAGTTCATATTCTCTGGACCCATGAAAGGTCCTCTTTAATACAAAGTCTTGGTAAAGTTGCAGCAGATGGCAGCAATATCACTTACTGCTTTATATGTTGGCCGCCCCATGGCTCAGAGAAAAGTCTATTTGTTAGGTCCCACCGAGTTCTAGTCATATGGCGCTCAAACTACTGCACTGACCAGAGGCGGAGGAGGAGCATAGCAAGGTGAAAGGCGGCGGCTGCGAAGCACCAGACCTGTGCGGCAGTATATGACAGGTTTATATAAAGTGAAGAAAGAAATAAATAAAGCCTGCTCGTCCCTGCAGCCAGGTTCAGCCCTCCGCGTGCTAGTAGTAATGCAGGAGGCAGAGGCCAGTGACCGGGGAACATAAGCAGGTGGAATCGGACATTTTAGAAGTAGGTCAGCACACATGCGACCACTCCTATGACGTCATTAAATACCGAGGTTTTTCGGAAACGGTGATATCGCCATATCGTTGTGTTTTAATATCGCGGTATATCGTGGGTGGGGCACTGATGGGCGGGGCTTAGCGCTGCCCTAGCCAGTAAAACGGCTAGGGCAGCGCTAAGGCCCGCCCATCAGAGCCTGTGACATCACCGAACACACTGCCGGATGGAAGTTTCCGCCCGGCAGTGTGTTATTAAAAACAAAAGAGACTTTGCCCTGCACGATTTAGCGCAGGGCAAGGGAGAGCATCAGAGCATGAGATGCTTCGATGCTAGCTTTAGGGGGGCTGGCTGGGTGAAAATAAGGGTATGTCCGGGTTCAGCTTTGAACCCGGACAACCCCTTTAACGTTTATTACTTTTTTTTTTTGGAGGGAGGATAAAGAGTTTTGCGGGATGAGTTGTACTTTTTCTCGCTCTCATTATCGGGGACATGGGACTCACTGATTAACCTTTATTCTTTTTTTGGAGGTGTCATAAAGAAAACCAGCAATACGACCCTTCTCCTGAATGAGCCACCAAGGATGGACAGGAAGGAGATCAGCAGAAGAATATTAGACCTCACTTTGGAGATCATCTCCCTGCTGAGCGGAGAGGTAAACTTTTCTAGATTTCTCTCCTCTTTATTGTATTCTGTAACAAGTCAGACATCGGGAAGGAGAATCCATCATAGGAAGTGATAGGAAGAGTCCAGGGTCCTGGAGAACGGCCTCCAGACCTTCCAAGTGACTGGAGAACCTGAAGATCAGCCGCCAGTATGGTGAGTGATGTATCATGTGACCAGTGACCAATAGTCATGTTGTAGGAGCCATGAGAAGGTAAGTAGGCACGTTGTACCAGGAGGAAAGGGCTGCTGTGTGCTGCTAGTGGCGTTACAAATACCTTGTTGAAAGCAGGATTTAAAATCCTAAGAACAATTACTGTTCTCTGTTGTATCTGGGGTAATCGCTAGCAGGACTGGAGACTTTCTTCGGTGCACACAGTCATATGTTAAAGGTATACAGAACTGGAGCAGGAGGTCTGAATACCGCTGTGACAGGTGGGAGCATGCTGCCCATCTGAAAGTCCACATTAGAGTTCAGAATGAGAGAATTGGTAATCTGGAGAGGAGCATGCTGCTCATTGAGGCAAGTATCAGTGGAGTAGAAATGGCAGCTGGAGATAAGGGTCAGGAGGAGCAGGTAGGTAGCTGGGTCAACGTATACAAGGGGAGTAGAAAGGGATCCAAGAAAAGAGATGCTGATCCTATTACTGTGCATCTAAGCAAAATTGCCAATTTGGGTAATGATACAAGGGTGTCGGTCCCAGAAATGGCAACCCTAGAGGATACTGCTCTAACAGCCAGGATGGGGGAGAGGGGTGCAAGTACAGGTAGGCCTGTACAGTTAGGTCTTATAAGGGATTTTATTATCAGGACGGCTGATAGTGTAACCGAATGGTTTGTCATCTCCCTCGTGCCACGGTTCGGTATGTGGTGGAACAGGTGGATATGTTACTGGGAGGAACTGGTGACTCAATTGTCTTAGTTCATGTGGAAACCAATGACAGAATACATGGAATTTGAGAGCGGGTCCTTAAGAATAATTTCGAAGAAGTAGGTTGCAAACTTAAGGGAAGGACCTCAAAGATGGTAATCTCTGGAATACTGCCTTTGCCATATGCAACATGGGAACCACAGCGGGTCCTCAGTGAGCTAAATGCATGGCTGAAGTCCGGGTGTAGGGCAGAAGGGTTTGGGTTCTTAGAGCACTGGGCCCACTTTTTATTTGGGTACAAACTGTATTCTATGTATAATATGCCCCTTATTGGAAGGGGGTCTGCTGTGCTGGGAGATCATTCCATAGAGATGTGAGGGTGAGACAGAAAATGAAGTGATAGATAGGTGACAGAGGGGTCAGAATATATTGGAGGGTGGAGAATCAATTATGGGGGATTATTAAGGCAGTGGACAGGGAGATCCACATGTTACCAAACAACAATAAAAACCGGAACCTGAATGTGGAACATTAAATAGTACCTTCAAAGTATGTTCACAAATCCAAATCTACATGCATCCTTACTACATGCGAGTAAGGACCTCTTTACATATCATTGGTGCAGCCTCATCCGGAACATGCAGTTCAGTTCTGGGCATCAGTTTATAGAAAGGATGCCCTGGAGCTGGGAAAAGTACCTAAAACAGCAACTAAACTGATAAGGGCATGGAGGGTCTTAGTCATGAGGAAATCTTTGAAAAAAAATTTTTTTTATAGTCTTGCAAAGAGGCGTCTAAGACGGGACATGATTAACCTATATGTATAAATAAATGTGCCTCAAGCCAGGCACTCCCATTCTCAGCTCTGAGGAGCTGAGGATGGGAGTGGTAGTCAGCGATGGCCAGTTCGGGCTGCCATCTTTTTTCACAAGTTCGGCGAGGCACAGGTAAGCCCTTACCTGTGCCTGTGCGCGAGCCGGTCTGAAAACAAGTGTGGTCAGCGGGAGCAGGTAGTTCCGAGAACAGCCACCGGAAGCCTTCATCGGGCTGTTCTCGGAACTGCCTGCTCCCGGTGACCGCATTTGTTTTCAGACCGGCTCGCGGCACAGGTAAGGGCTTACCTGTGCCTCGCCGGACTTGTGAAAAAAGATGGCAGCCCGCATATGTTCGCGGGCGAACAATGCGAACTGGCCATCACTGGTGGTAGTCACTCTGGCTGCAACTGTTGTTCACAATGACAGTTCTCACACTGATGCTTCCTGGGGCCACGGCAGTGATAGGAGGGCGCACCCTTTGTTCCCTCAGGTCACACCCTGAGGTTGGGAGTCCTGCTTGATGGTAGTTGGGGTGCCTTTGCTATTGTGAGTTGATGTGAGTGCATGACAGGAGATGTAGGTGCAGTGGCCGGCAAATGGTGCTGGAATCAGTACCCTGGCCGGTTGTAAAAAATAAACAAGTCTCTCATTATTGAATTGCAAAATGAGGGTTGTAGTACATCCAATGGTACCAAAGTTCCCAAAATTTTCAATCCAAATATTCCCAGATATCGATTTGTGGATATAAGCCAGAATGGGGATTGTAGTACTCATTCCCTCTATCTCTACAATGTTTCTATTATCTCTGCAGAATCTAAGGCTGGCAATAACGTTGTTGACTGGCACAGGATTAAGGAGTGCGACTGCTCCCTGTAACAGCTGATCGGCGGGGGGGCCGGGACCTGAGGATAGGTCATCATTATCCTTTTCTGCAGGCATTCTCAACCTGCGGCCCTCCAGCTGTTGTAAAGCTACAACTCCCACAATGTCCTGCTGTAAGCTGATAGCTTTATGCTTTTCGGGCATGCTGGGAGTTGTAGTTTTGCAACAGCTGGAGGGCCGCAGGTTGAGCATGCCTGCTTTACTGGATAATCCGTTTAACCTTCTCTTGATCTGTAAGCTGCTGCGAGGCGGTTTCCAGTTGCTCTTCAGCCTAGGCTATATATACAGGGCTTGTTGTTCCATCCCTTGCCTGAGCTATAGATCTCATTAGATCTCGCTAGGTCTCTAACTTGCTAGAGGCTGTTCAAGAACTATAATCTGTTTTGTTTCTGCCTTAGTACTGACTTCTGCCTGATTCCTGTATTCTGACTCTCTTCTGCCTCATACTCAAAGCAAAACGCCCGATGTAAAGCTGTCTGTTAAGACATTAACAATATACCCCAAAGCAAAAGAAAACAGAACAGCAATTGTATAATACGAAGGATAACAAACTTTATTAGACATATAGTTTACAATAGAGTTTCATATACGTTAGCAGCATTACATTCACAGGAAAAATGCCCACAGGACCACTATTCATGATACATACAGGTTAAAATTTCTCCTATAGATAGGGGATATCAATAAACCCCAACCATAAATAAAGTACAAAGTGCCATAGAATGGATTAATACATGACCTGACCCAAGCCTGCTGTCACCGCCATTTCTGTGAGAAGGTCTGGCAGACGTCCTTCTCTACCTCTTGCATGATGTTCTTTGTTTTGGTTTCACTTTGTCATCTCCTTTCCTTCTCCCTGGTGTCACCTATTTAGACTAATTGTCTCCCTTTATATTCCCTCCCATACTGCCTCACTTTGCGGTTTATACTACTTCCTGGATGAAGTGTTCACTGCTGGAGGCTGCTGCTGTGTACTCAGATAAGTCTTTTTATTTATTGTGTTTCCTTGCTGGCTTGATTCTAGGTGACCCTGACTCTGTCCGTATTAAGTGCAGGGAGTCGGTGGTCGTGTCCCCTCACTATTATAGGGTTTTCAGGTGTCACACAGTCTTAGGTACGTGGGCATGCAATCGTCTACCATTGAGACCCTTGCAAGGGTATAGCAGTCAGGGAGAGCTCTTAGGGTTTTATAGGACTCACCTATATGCTCCTTAGTTTGGGATCAAGCCAGTCGGACGTTTATTCATAAGTTCCAGCTATATGCAACATCATCCGTGACACCTGCTTACCGTACTGACCCTGTGCCGCCTGCCCTGACCTGTGGACTGTCTCATGGATTCACACATAGACTGCCCACTCTGACCTCAGCCTGTTATTGACTACAAGATTTGCCTGTTCGCATATTGTCTATGATCTTTGTTGGTTAGCAGCCAACCACATGGAGACTACTCCATGAGGTAGCAGCCCGGTGCGTTCTCTGCAACGAAGAACAGATCCCTGTATAGAGGTTAAAGTGTGAATACCAGGGAGCCGCCAGGATAATGCCCTTAGGTTCAGCCCTAAGTCACGTCCATTGGTTTGAACAGCGGTTCCACAACTACAGGGAGTGCAGAATTATTAGGCAAGTTGTATTTTTGAGGATTAATTTTATTATTGAACAACAACCATGTTCTCAATGAACCCAAAAAACTCATTAATATCAAAGCTGAATATTTTTGGAAGTAGTTTTTAGCTTGTTTTTAATTTTAGCTATTTTAGGGGGATATCTGTGTGTGCAGGTGACTATTACTGTGCATAATTATTAGGCAACTTAACAAAAAACTAATATATACCCATTTCAATTATTTATTTTTATCAGTGAAACCAATATAACATCTCAACATTCACAAATATACATTTCTGACATTTAAAAACAAAACAAAAACAAATCAGTGACCAATATAGCCACCTTTCTTTGCAAGGACACTCAAAAGCCTGCCATCCATGGATTCTGTCAGTGTTTTGATCTGTTCACCATCAACATTGCGTGCAGCAGCAACCACAGCCTCCCAGACACTGTTCAGAGAGGTGTACTGTTTTCCCTCCTTGTAAATCTCACATTTGATGATGGACCACAGGTTCTCAATGGGGTTCAGATCAGGTGAACAAGGAGGCCATGTCATTAGATTTTCTTCTTTTATACCCTTTCTTGCCAGCCACGCTGTGGAGTACTTGGACGCGTGTGATGGAGCATTGTCCTGCATGAAAATCATGTTTTTCTTGAAGGATGCAGACTTCTTCCTGTACCACTGCTTGAAGAAGGTGTCTTCCAGAAACTGGCAGTAGGACTGGGAGTTGAGCTTGACTCCATCCTCAACCCGAAAAGGCCCCACAAGCTCATCTTTGATGATACCAGCCCAAACCAGTACTCCACCTCCACCTTGCTGGCGTCTGAGTCGAACTGGAGCTCTCTGCCCTTTACCAATCCAGCCATGGGCCCATCCATCTGGCCCATCAAGACTCACTCTCATTTCATCAGTCCATAAAACCTTAGAAAAATCAGTCTTGAGATATTTCTTGGCCCAGTCTTGACGTTTCAGCTTGTGTGTCTTGTTCAGTGGTGGTCGTCTTTCAGCCTTTCTTACCTTGGCCATGTCTCTGAGTATTGCACACCTTGTGCTTTTGGGCACTCCAGTGATGTTGCAGCTCTGAAATATGGCCAAACTGGTGGCAAGTGGCATCTTGGCAGCTGCACGCTTGACTTTTCTCAGTTCATGGGCAGTTATTTTGCGCCTTGGTTTTTCCACACGCTTCTTGCGACCCTGTTGACTATTTTGAATGAAACGCTTGATTGTTCGATGATCACACTTCAGAAGCTTTGCAATTTTAAGAGTGCTGCATCCCTCTGCAAGATATCTCACTATTTTTGACTTTTCTGAGCCTGTCAAGTCCTTCTTTTGACCCATTTTGCCAAAGGAAAGGAAGTTGCCTAATAATTATGCACACCTGATATAGGGTGTTGATGTCATTAGACCACACCCCTTCTCATTACAGAGATGCACATCACCTAATATGCTTAATTGGTAGTAGGCTTTCGAGCCTATACAGCTTGGAGTAAGACAACATGCATAAAGAGGATGATGTGGTCAAAATACTCATTTGCCTAATAATTCTGCACTCCCTGTATTTTTTGTAACACATTAACGCTTATGTAAAGCCTCATTCACACGTCAGGGTTCGGTCAGTGATTTGTGAGCCAAAACCAGGTGCGGCTCTAAATACAGAACAGGCGCCGATCTTTCCCTTATACCTTATGTCTGTGGAGGCTCCAATCCTGGTTTTAGCTCACAATCACTGATGGAAATCACTGACCAAACACTGACGTGTGAATGAGGCTTATCTGTGTAAACTGTGTAGAAGTCTGGTTCTCACTCCGCTTTCCTAAAATTCAGTTCTCAACCCATCCCTTGGTTGAACTTTAGGGACCTATGCTGTTTTTTAACCATACAAGCTATGTAACTAGTTGACCAGCTATATAGACATCTAGAAGATGACAATAGGAGGAAAGACTCATGTCTACCTTATTAATCAGTCATACTGCCTGGTTGGGTTGATCCTGCTAATTAAAATGATGTTTGTCTTGTGAAAATGACTTCCCGCGTTCCTGAGAACAAAGACGTTTATTCTTTATGCAAACGAGGTCTTCAGTGCACAGAGGGGCGGAAATACTGCACTCGATTTTCACAAGACAGGTATTATTTATAGCTAGCAGGGTCTTCCCTACCAGCCAGTATACCTGGAGTAGTAGTATTGAGCCTGCTGACAGATCTTCTGTAAGGATTGTTTCCCTCTTCATTCATAGGAGTACACAATAGTGAAGAAGACTTCGGGGGACTGTGTGACTCCCATCATCCATCTCCAGGAGTCAGGAGGGCGGAGCAGGACCCCTCACCCCATCACAGTGCCTCCCCCTCACCCCCTGATACATGAGCAGAAGATCCTAGAACTCACCCACAAGATGATGGAGCTGCTGACTGGAGAGGTGACACTGCTGGGAATGCTGGGAAATTCTCCAGTAAAAGCACTGGAGGGTCTGGGTGATGACGGTGTCATTGTGTTGTCAGGTTCCTATAAGGTGTCAGGATGTCACTGTCTATTTCTCCATGGAGGAGTGGGAGTATATAGAAGGCCACAAGGATCTGTACAAGGAGGCCATGATGGAGGAACACCAGCCTCTTATATCACAAGGTAAGAGCCGTCATGTGCAGTGTATACACGTGTGTGCAGTGACATGTAATGGAGGAGCACCAGCCTCTTATATCACACGGTAAGAGCCGTCATGTGCAGTGTATACACGTGTGTGCAGTGACATGTAATGGAGGAGCACCAGCCTCTTATATCACAAGGTAAGACCCGTCATGTGCAGTGTATACACGTGTGTGCAGTGACATGTAATGGAGGAGCACCAGCCTCTTATATCACAGGGTAAGAGCCGTCATGTGCAGTGTATACACGTGTGTGCAGTGACATGTAATGGAGGAGCACCAGCCTCTCATATCACAGGGTAAGACCCGTCATGTGCAGTGTGTACACGTGTGTGCAGTGACATGTAATGGAGGAGCACCAGCCTCTTATATCACAAGGTAAGAGCCGTCATGTGCAGTGTATACACGTGTGTGCATTGACATGTAATGGAGGAGCACCAGCCTCTTATATCACAAGGTAAGAGCCGTCATGTGCAGTGTGTACACGTGTGTGCATGTAATAGAGGAGCTACGCAAATCTACAGGCTCCTTTAACATCATGTTAGGACCCTGCATTTGCCTTAGAAGTTAAACATAATCATAGGGCTTTATTCACCTGACAGATAGTAAATAGGTGTCGTATTAGCACTGCGATATTCGTGTAGACTGCTTAATGATGACATCATGCACCAGACCACCGCAGCAGGACGCATGTGTTACTGTGAGCTTAGGCAATTGCAACTTATCAGGGACATGTGTCGAGTTCTCCGGCCTCTCCAAGCTACTGCCAGATGTGAGATCAACTAGGTCATCCCTGATCTTGATATTGGAGCAAAAGCTCATACTGATTCCACAAGAGATGTTGAAAGTAGAACAGCTTACACCTCTTGATCACCGCCCTGTAGCTGGTGAGGACCCACATGGATGAAGTTGCATGGAGAAGGAAGGTGGAGGATGAGGAGCTACGACTGGTGGGGAGGATGTTTAGGAGAAGTTGCTGGTGCAGGGGGAAATGGAGTTTTCCCAAGGACAGCTAGGGGATGAGGCTGATGATGATGATGATGATGATGATAATGACGATGACACTGGCCGTGACCAACCATCTCAATGCAGCTCAGAACATGAAAGCTGTTTGCTTGGTTGCTGACATACTCTCAAGTGTATTGTCATCATCCAGCAAAATGATGACTACTGCTTTTAGACCCTCGCTATAGAAGTTGAACGGGGGAATGTTTTTCTGATACTGAAAGAGGCTAAATTATTGGATTACTACGATATGCTCATTACCCAGCTTCATTGCCACCGATTTTGCTGAGCAGATGCCTCCCACTAGGAGGACTCTTTCTGCTGACTTCCCGCCAGTCTTCAAGTAGCAGAAGCCACATCAATTTTTTTGAACAAAGCAGGTGATAAAATAAAACTAAAACCCCATATTTATTACCCTGATTCTGCAGATTGTAGAAATATCCCATATGTGACCCTAGAGTTCTACTTGAGTCCAATACTAATCTCAGAATTGAAGGAGCACCTTGTAGATTTTAGGGGTCATTATTTTGTAGGACATTTTTCAGGCACCATTTCAGATTTGCGCAGGTGTTGAGGAGCTAAAGTCTAAACAAAACACCCCTAAAAAACACATTTTGTAAACTATTCCTCTCAAGGAATTAATATAGTGGGGGATTCCTACCACAGTGGACACCTGAAGCCTATCTACACTACTGGGAGTAGCTATTAGCACAACAGTACTGCTGGACCAGTATTTGGACATTCTCCTTTCCCAACGCCCGAAATCACCCTCCGCTAATAAGAGAATAAGGAAGGAAAACGAGCCCTCATAGCTACTGACTCGGATTCAGCTTGTTTCAGTTGGCCTTTTGTTTTTCTTGGCCATCTTTTTTCTTCTATGTTGCCGTCTTGCTTCTCCTGAGTTGCATCTAGAGCAGAGGGTGCACAACCTGTGGGCCGCATGCGGCCTCCAGATGCCATGGTTTTCGCCCCCCATCCTGCTGGGCAGAAACACAGCAGATTGTTCCTTTTGTCATCCGCATCCTCCTCATCATCATCGGATGACGATAAGCCACCAAGGCGGCGGAGACGCCGCCAGGCGGAGCCAGGGGCCCCACATGCTAGGGATCCTGTGGCCCACCCTAGTACGAGCCGCCCTGGGGTTCGTACTGGTTTCCCGGCCCACCAAATAAGCCCACCGGAGCCCCCTGCCGATGAACTTAGTTGGTGTCCCCCAGTGGACTTTGAGCCTGAGATTCCGGATTTTGCTGGCAATCCTGGAATCCAGATTCCCACAGTGGGGTTTACTGAAATAGACTATTTTAGTTTTTTTTTCAGTAACCCACTGGTGAATCTGATGGTGGAGCAGACGAATCTGTACGCCCAGTTCGTCGCTCAAAACCCAGGCTCATTTTTGGCTAGACCCGGTGGCTGGACGCCGGTCAGTGCAGCCGAGATGAGGACATTTTGGGGCCTCGTGCTGCATATGGGTCTAGTAAAAAACCCAGTGTCAGGCAATACTGGAATGGGGACGTCCTATACCAGACCCCACTGTACAGTATGGTCATGACACGTCCCCGGTTTGAGGCCATCCAGAAATGTCTGCATTATTCCGATAATGCAGCATGTCCACCCCGAGGTGATCCTGCCTATGACCGTCTGTATAAGATACGGCCGGTCATCGATCACTTTGGGGCCAAATTCATGGAGGCCTACGTACCTGGAAGGGAGGTCGCGGTTGATGAGTCTCTCGTTGCGTTCAAGGGGAGACTCAGTTTCCGCCAATATATTCCCACAAAGCGGGCGAGGTATGGCGTGAAGCTATACAAAATTTGTGAGAGTACCTCAGGGTACACTTACAAATTTCGTGTGTACGAGGGGCGAGATTCCCGTATTCAACCCCCAGAATGTCCCCCAACTCTGGGTGTTAGCTGGAAACTTGTGTGGGACCTTATGTACCCACTGCTGGATAGCGGTTACCACTTGTACGTGGATAACTTTTATACCAGCATTCCCTTGTTCAGGTCCCTTGCCGCCAGATCCACGTTCGTTTGTGGGACTGTGCGGAAAAATCAACGCGGCCTCCCTGCCTACCCCCTCCAGGTACCTATCCCCAGGGGTGAGACCCGTGCCCTTACCAGTGGAAACCTGTTGCTGGTCAGGTATAAGGACAGGAGGGATGTCCTTATGCTGTCCACAATCCACGGTAACAGCACCACCCCCGTCTCTGTGCGAGGTACCGCTGGCAACGGTCCTCAAGCCCGATTGTATCGTCGACTACAATCGGTATATGGGAGGAGTTGATCTCTCTGATCAAGTCCTCAAGCCATATAACGCCATGCGCAAAACCCGGGCATGGTACAAAAAAGTTGCGGTCTACTTGGTACAGGTTGCCATGTACAACTCTTTTGTACTATCCCGAAGCGCTGGCAGCACAGGGACATTCCTCCAATTCTTTGAGGCAGTCCTCAAGGCCCTGATCTTTTCGGACCGGGAAAGAGCAGGCCGGAGTACCTCGGGAACTGGAGGCGCCCGGATCGTCCCTGGCCAACACTTTCCAGGTGTGGTCCCCCATACTGGAAAGAAGGGACGAACCCAAAAAAGGTGCAGAGTGTGTCACAGGAGGGGGATACGGAAGGACACCACCACTCAAGTGCGACACGTGCCCCGATCATCCGGGCCTCTGCGTTATCGATTGCTTCAGGGAGTATCACACTTCCATGGAGTACTAAATTTTTATAATCCCCAACAGTCCACTAGAGAACATAAAAAACTATGGCTCTCAGACTTTGGAGACACGGAAACAATTTTTTTTCCCCAAAAAATATTCGTTTTAGTGCAGGCATCCTCAAACTGCGGCCCTCCAGATGTTGTAAAACTATAACTCCCAGCATGCCCAGACAACCTACAGCCATCAGCAGGGCATGGTGGGAATTGTAGTTTTACAACATCTGGAGGGCCGCAGTTTTAGGATGCCTGCTTAGTGTCTCCAAAGTCTGAGAGCCATACATATTGGGCATCGTCGCGTGCGTAAAAGTCGTCGCTATAAAAATAATTTTTGACCAAACGCCTCGGATTAACGGTGTTAAAAATATAAAATAAAAACGGTGCCAAAACACCCATTTTTGGGCAAAATTTCCATTTGAATCCTTTTTTCCGGTAATAAAGCAAGGGTTAACAGCCAAACAAAACTAAATATTTATTGCCCCGATTCTGTAGTTTGCAGAAACACCCCATATGTGGTCGTAAATGGCTATATAGCCGCACGGCAGGGCATAGAACGAAGGGAACTCCATACGGTTTCTGGAAGGCAGATTTTGATGGACAGTTTTTTTTATTTATTTTTTACACCATGTCCCATTAGAAGCCCCCCCCTGATGTAGCCTAGACTAGAAACTCCCAAAAAGTGACCCTATCTAAGAAACTACACCCCTCAAGGTATTCAAAAGTTACTTTACAAACTATGTTAACCCTTTAGGTGTTCCACAAAACTAAATAGCGAATGTAGAAACTATTTTTGAATTTTCATTTTTTGTTACATTGCCTCAAAAAAGACTAATATAGAGCAACCAAAAATCATATTTACCCCTAAAATGGTCCCAAAACAACAACCACCTTATCCCGTAGTTTCCTAGATGGGGTCACTTTTATGGAGTTTCTACTTTAGGGGTGCAGCAGGGGGCTTGAAAGGGTACATGGTGTAAATAAACCAGTCCAGCAAAATCTGCCTTCCAAAAACCGTATGACGTTCCCCTTCTTCTATGTCCTGCCGTTTAGCCTAATAGTGGTTTACGACCACATATGGGGTGTTTCTGCAAACTACAGAATCAGGGCAACCCATTTTGAGTTTTGTTTGGCTGTTAACCCATTTTTTCCAGTAATAAAGTAAGGGTTAAAATGGAACATTTTCCAAGAAATAGAAATTTCGAAATTGTTTCTCCATCTGCCATTAACTCTTGTGGAACACCTAAAGGGTTAACAAAGTTTGTAAACCCAGTTTTGAATACCTTGAGGGGTGTACTTTCTTAGATGGAGTCACTTTTTTGAAATTTCTATTCTAGGGGTGCAACAGGGGGCTTTAAATGGGACATGGTATAAACAAAACTAGTCCTGCAAAATCTGCCTTCCAAAACCCATATGGTGTTCCCCTTCTTCTATGTGCTCAAGTTTGGCCAAACAGTAGTTTACGACCACATATGGGGTGTTTTTGCAAACTACAGAATCAGGGCAACCCATATTGAGTTTTGTTTGGCAGTTAACCCTTGTTTTACTCCTGGAAAAAATTTATTATATTGGAAAATTTTCCAAAAAAATAGAAATTTCTAAATTGTTTCTCCATCTGCCATTAACTCTTGTGGAAGACTTAAAGGGTTAATAAAGTTTGAAAAAACTGTTTTGAATACCTTGAGGGGTGTAGTTTCTAGAATGGGGTCATTTTTGGGAGGTTTCTATTATCTAAGCCTCACAATATGACTTCAAACCTGAAGATTTTGAAGATTTCCGAAAAATTTCAAAATTTGCTTCTAAACTTCTAAGCCTTGTAACATCCCCAAAAAATAAAATATAATTCCCAAAATGCTACAAACATGAAGTACACATATGGGTAATGTAAAGCCATCAGAATTTTTGGGGGTATTACTATGTATTACAGAAGTAGAGAAACTGAAAATTTTCAAATTTTTCGATTTTTTTTTTGTAAATATTGTAGTTTTTTTATGGAAAAAAATTAACTTTTTTGACCCAATTTTAGCAGTGTCATGAAGTACAATATGTGACGAAAAAACATTCTCAGAACGGCCTGGGTAAGTCAAAGCGTTTTAAAGTTATGAGCACTTAAAGTGACACTGGTCAGATTTGAAAAAAATGGCCAAGTCCTTAAGGTGAAATAGGGCTGAGTCCTTAAGGGGTTAAACATTCAAAGTGCAGGTGGAAAAAGTATGTGAACCCTTGGATTTAATAACTGGTTGAACCTCCTTTGGCAGCAATAACTTCAACCAAACGTTTCCTGCACAACGGTCAGGAGTAATTCTTGACCATTCCTCTTTACAGAACTGTTTCAGTTCAGCAATATTCTTGGGATGTCTGGTGTGAATGGCTTTCTTGAGGTCCTGCCACAGCATCTCAATCGGGTTGAGGACAGGACTCTGACTGGGCCACTCCAGAAGGCGTATTTTCTTCTGTTTAAGCCATTCTGTTGTTAATTTACTTCTATGCTTTGGGTCGTTGTCCTGTTGCAACACCCATCTTCTGTTGAGCTTCAGCTGGTGGACAGATGGCCTTAAGTTCTCCTGCAAAATGTCTTGATAAACTTGGGAATTTATTTTTCCTTCGATGATAGCAATCCGTCCAGGCCCTGACGCAGCAAAGCAGCCCTAAACCATGATGCCTCCACCACCATACTTCACAGTTGGGATGAGGTTTTGATGTTGGTGTGCTGTGCCTCATTTTCTCCACACATAGTGTTGTGTGTTTCTTCCAAACAACTCAACTTTGGTTTCATCTGTCCGCAGAATATTTTGCCAGTACTGCTGTGGAACATCCATGTGCTCTTGTGCAAACTGTCAACGTGCAGCAATGTTTTTTTTGGACAGCAGTGGCTTCCTCTGTGGTATCCTCCCATGAAATCCATTCTTGTTTAGTGTTTTACGTATTGTAGATTCGCTAACAGGGATGTTGGCATATGCCAGACACTTTTGTTAGTCTTTAGCTGACACTCTAGGATTCTTCCTCACCTCATTGAGCAGTCTGCGCTATGCTCCTGCAGTCATCTTTACAGGACGGCCACTCCTAGGGAGAGTAGCAGCAGTGCTGAACTTTCTCTATTTATAGACCATTTGTCTTACCGTGGACTGATGAACAGCAAGGCTTTTGGAAATACTTTTATAACCCTTTCCAGCTTTATGCAAGTCAACAATTCTTAATCGTAGGTCTTCTGAGAGCTCTTTTGCGCAAGGCATCATTCACATTAGGCAATGCTTCTTGTGAAAAGCAAACCCAGAACTGGTGTGTTTTTTATAGGGCAGGGCAGCTGTAACCAACACCTCCAATCTCATCTCATTTATTGGACTCCAGTTGGCTGACACCTCACTCCAATTAGCTCTTGGAGATGTCATTAGTCTAGGGGTTCACATACTTTTTCCACCTGCGCTGTGAATGTTTACATGGTGTGTTCAATAAAAACATGGTAACATTTAATTCTTTGTGTGTTATTAGTTAAGCAGACTGTGATTGTCTATTGTTGTGACTTAGATGAAGATCAGATCACATTTTATGACCAATTTGTGCAAAAAAAAACAATTTAATCATTCCAAAGGGTTCACATGCCTTTTCTTCTTTCTTCTGTAGTTATGTTCAGCTGACATTAACACATCGCTAAAGTCAGCCAGCTTAATACACATTTTTCTGGTTTTTCAGGTGACAGAAACCCTTTAAAGGAGTTTCCTAGTTAAAATGATTTTTACTTAGTTCCTGCAGCATGCTCCCTGACACAGAAGATTCCTACTTTCCTGCTCTATGCTGCTCTTGCTGTCTCCATCCTCCGGTCTCGGAGCACCTCTCCAGCAAATGACTGACTTTAGCGGTGACACGCTGCTGAAGCCAGTCATTGGCTGGAGAGGTACAAGTGACTATGCCCATAACCAGCCGGATGTAAACAGAGCCGGGAGCAGGAAAGTATGCATCTTCTGTTTCAGGCCCATGCTGCAGGAACGTGTTAAAAATAATTTTTTACCAGAAAATCTCTAAGCCCCTGTTACACGGGACAATTACTGGGAACAAGTGTTCATAAGAGCGCTCATTCCTGATATCTGATGGTATAATCAGCTGCTGATCAGCTGAGAAACAAGGAATCACTCATTTGTCGACTGATTTGCCTATTTTATCAGGATGAAAGATGTACAATTATCATCGGCACATCCACCCGTGTAATCAGGAATCGGCTACCGATAATCGATAGAAGTGAATGAGGGAGGAATGACTGTGGTAGCGATCATTCCTCCCCAGTCACTTTGCAGTAGCCTGTGTAATAGGCTGATGCAACCAAGCGCTGATTAACTGTTTTTTTTTTTTTTGTGGCCCCTTGAAATAGTGCAATGTGACAATGCAGCCCCGAGACCAAAAAAGGTTGTGTACTCCTGATCTAGAGTCACAAGTACACTGCTCCTTTCCCTTACTGGGAACTGCTGCCATCTAATGCTCATATAACATATATCAGCTCAGTGGTCTACTTGGAATGTTTTTCCTTTGACAGCCTCCTATCCATTGTGTATTATAGAGCCTAACCCTTCTGCGGCATCGGGCCCTTTTTGTCAACCAGTCTGGCTTAATTGTGTAATTGTTTCTATTACGTAGCCTACAAAGTCGTAAAGAAGAAACTCAAGGAGAAGTCTCCTTCATGGCAAACTCTACCTAAGCTTTTCCGTAGACCTCAACCACCTGAAATGGAACAACCAGACTCCCAGCGGGAGTTCGAGTTCTTTGATACCATCTGAGCCTGACCCAGCTATAGAGTCCCACGCACCAGCATTTGACCCTACTAAACTATATGCTAATATTAAAATGATTTTCACTTCAGAGTTATCCAAGGCTGTTGGGAACTTTACCAAGCAAATGCAGGAATTGGGTACCTGAGTATCTGATCTAGAGGATAGGATGAATGAAGTGGCAGATGCCATGGAAGAAGATAAGTCTCGCCTGCATGATCATGTTTATCGCCTGGAAGCCCTTGAGTATAAATGGGAGGACTTGAGAAATCATAACCGGAGAGCTAACATTAGGATTAGGGGTAAGCCTGAATTTATTATGGCATTGCAACCCACAGTTTTTAGCCTCTTTCAAGCTCTATTGCACCAGGCAGACCCTAATATGTTCAGAATGGATCGCGTGCATAGAGTACTTGGTCATACTAGAAATCTTAATGTTCCTCGGGATATTGTGCTTTGGCTACACTACCCTGAAAGGAAGGATCAACTCTTACCAGCGGCTCGAAATTTGCAACCTCTCCCCGGTGTGGCTCCATCTGTACAACTGTTCGCAGACCTGGCTCCTGCTACCCTAGAACGTCATAGAGCAATGAGTCCTGTTGCTATGGGTCTGCAACGAGCTCAAATCCGCTATCAATGAGACTTCCCTTTCCATGTGGTGTGTAGATTGGAAACCATCACTTCATGATCAAGGATCTTATGGAAGGCTATGAGATTCTGCAACAGGAAAGAGTCTCTTTTGAACCACCAGTTGATCCTGCTCCACTGCTGCAGAGACCGGCCAGATCGTGGCAGGTTTTGAAAAAAGAATATTCCTGCCCTTCTAGAATCCCCAGAGTGAGCCTAATGGAGATCTTATAGTTGAACCCCTACCACAGAGGACTTGGCTTGATGAAACGGTATGTTTCTGCTGTCTATCTCATGATCTTTGAGGCTCTTTACTTCTGAGGCTTCCATTTTTTCTATTTTACTTTGTTCTGATGGTGCTCCCTACTGACTGCTGGGATGGTTTTGGTCATTATTGGCTTTTCTCTTTGGCAACCGGCTTACTCTGTCCTGCCGATAATCCTTTTGGTAGTGCCTTTACTAGCGGTATTGCCAGAAGCGCAAACTTGCTCCTTCTTTCCATGAGTATTTTGTTTTATCAAGCTATTCCTTTTTTTTTTTTTGTACCAGGAATTTATTTTACTGGTGCACTCCACTTACAAGGCAGGGTGACGCTGGGATGTGATGGGCGCGGAATTGGTGCCTGATCCGGTAATGTTAGATGGACATTTGGGGTTTACTACATTTACTCTTTGATGTATTTTCTGGTCTGACTATTTTTCAGCTATCAAGGACTTTCAGACCGTTCCATGGAGCTGGTTTCTTCTTACTACAGCAAGTTACTATTTCTAGGGTTGGGCTGGTGACTTTATACTTTTGGGGGGCTGTGGTGGTTTCTTGCCATCCCGCTCTTGTTTACTTTCTGATGGTTTCCCCTATTTGGGATACTGCTGTTCCCAAATGAGGTGCGGGACCCACCACAGCCTTCTTTCTTTTTATTTTATATTTTTTCTTTTCCTTATATATAGCTTTTCCCACCTTTCCATGCCAAACTATCCAATACTCCAATCTTTATACAGAGCAGTGTGTTGTTGTTTTTTTTCTTTTCTTTTTTATAATATATTTCTCATGACACGGATCTGGATTCCATGATCTTCCCATGCCTAGGGCGTTTCAGGGCACGATATTAGCATGTTCTGTCCGATACGTGGCTCCTGATTGTGTTTGTATCTATGTTTATACTGTTTTTGTTTATTAGGATTGATGTTCCACTCCTATTACTGATTACATGAGTACTTTTATTTCCCTCTTGGCATGTTAAAGATTTTCTTTCATAATGTTAGGAGGTTCAACTCTCCTCCTAAGAGGCAAAAAGCCTTCTTACAATATGACCGCCTCAACGTTCAGGAATCACACTTTACCCACTCCTCTTGTCCTCGATACTTCTATGACAAGTATACGTTACTGGCTCATGCTCCACACCAGTTTACATACACTGCAAAACATAGCAGCTGATTACTGGCAGAAGCCTGACACAGCGGGTCAATGGATGGAGAGGTACCTGCTCCGGAGTAGCAGGTGCAGACCAGTACAACCAGGAGATAAGATCGTGGTCTTCAGCCAAGGTGTTGGAAGCAGCTAATGTTAAAGGAAGTGACGCATGCTGGCAACTCTCCTTTACTACGAGAGGAGGACCAGGAGTGGGTGGACTCGGGCCCAGCGGGCATTATGAGAGACTATGCAACTGGCTATTGAGATAGCAATAAAACTTGCCCCTGATATCAAGTAAACCCTCACAACCACCATTTCAGCCTCACTGCAGTTACTACAGATGGAGGTAGTGACTCAGGCTGGGAGATTGGAGGAGTTATAACATTGAGTGAATATGCTGGAGTCTGAGTCGGGAGACACCTATGCCCATATAAGACAGCTACAGTTGGATAACTCTGTGTTAAAGGACAAGCTAGATGGCCTTGAAAATAAGTCCAGAGGAGACAACCTGAGAATCGTGGGGTTGTCAGAATACATTAAACTGCATTTGCTCCACAAGCATTGTGAGGAGAAAATACCAGAGGCCTTACAAGGTACCAATAGGGGGTGCGGCGGGCGACTCCCACATCTAGTTATTCCCTGCTATCACGTGGCGCGCAATAAGGCGTGCCATTTTCCCTGTATGTACGAGGGTACTTCCTCCTGGGGTTGCATTCTCTGTTCCACTCCAATAACCCCTCACCACGCCCGCTCTTTCTCCCCCTTGCATTTAATATGCTCAAATTCTTTTACTCTGTAAATTTGTCTTTCCCATTCAGGTAATGTGGGGGCCCTATCCATCATTCAATGCCTCAAAATTAATACCTTAGCCACCAAGAGTCCCCTCAACCAACCTCTCTGAACATTTTAAGCTACTTTAGATTTAAACTCCGGAGTGATTATCCCGAGTATGGCAAATTCACTGGTTAACGGGGGGCTATTCTCAGCTTCTAAATCCATGCTCTGAAGTATACCTTGCCAAAAGGTTTTTATAGCCGGGCAGTTCCACAACATGTAGACATATCCGGCTGCGGGGTATTTACATTTCAGGCAGCAAAGTACTTTTTCTTTTTCTCCATACATTTTGGAGAGAAGGCCCGGCGTAAGGAATAAACAATGTACTATTTTAAATTGTGTCAACCGGTGGTGACGGGAGAAAGAAGCCTTTTTTAATATATTGATATACCTCTCGCCACTGTAGTGGGTTCCCTACCCCTAGATCCGCTTCCCATTTACCAACACTCTTGAATTTAAGGACATTGCTTAATTCTTTTCTAAATCGAACATACATTTGTGAAACCCTGACTTTTTTCCCATAAGAAGTATAACAAAAGCCTAATAGTGCCTGCGTGGCGGGTGTTTGAGAAATTTTACTTCGCATGTATGCACATGCATGTTTAAGTTGAGCATATCTATAATGGCATAAAGCCGTGATAGGTGTCTCGTGAAATATTTCCCCTATAGGTTTTAATTTACCGAAAGTGCAAATGTAATTCCTCTTCGGGTCCAATAGTTATTATCGTTTAAAGCGACAAATTATTTTAAGAGAGGTAAAATCCTGGGCATATGTTACCCGCAGAATGGTTTTGGTCTTATTCCATACTTTCTGTAACATTGAACTTATAGGGCAGGTATTTTCACTGCGACCTAAAAGTCCAGTCTCTAATGTGCTAAATACATTCAATATAGGGCACTTCTGTTGTTTAGTGAGGTAGGATATCAGCATACCGTCCCCCACATTAATACACCATTGTAGTTGGGAAGATAAATAATAAGACGATTTCAGGTATTTTTCCATTCTGGCCTGTGGGCTACTTCCACCCCCGTCCTTGGGTGATCCTGTACCCACTGATTTCTTACTGATGTATTTAGCCGGCATGTTGTCTACTACTTAATCCTGCTAATAATAATGTAATAGAGACCCGAAAAATAGTGAGGATTGCAAGACCTCCCCAGGATATACTACCTCACATTGACTCAGCCCAGTATACCGGTCCCCCCTAGTCATGCAGCTTATTAGCTTATTTACAATGCGGCGGGTACAACAAATTTCAGTCAGTTAGTTAGTGGGTTAGTGGGGTTATATGTCAATCCCCTAATGGTTTTTCCAGTTTTCCCGGGAGACCAATATGTGTATAAGTATAGACTTTAAACTTGCCACTTCCCCCGGCCAAGCTGGAAACCCAGAACATCAAAACATTCAGCCCCTCATTCAACGTATACCGATATTCTTGTATATAGTTTTATATATTTATATAATAGTATCTGAAATTGGATATTCTCCTAGATGTCCCATATAGACAATTGTTGCGGGTACTAGTAGCGGTCGTCTGCACCACCATCCCCGTAGTAATACGAGTCGTGCCACCACGTAGTCCAGCAAAGCAATAGATTTGGGGGGGTGGAAAGCAAAAATGTTGAGTCCCCTACACCATACGACACCTTCCCCCTTATTGCGCCAGGGGCCCCAACATTTGCTTTCGTCCAGTATATAGCCCAGACGGTGCTAGGGGGTAATGTTCTGTCTCCAGATCAGCGCCCTGGGCCTGTGGTCGGTGAGCTGCCCATAGCCCCCCTTACATTCTGTTGACCCTAATAATCTGGGGTTGCTGCCACAGAGAGTTGGTAAATGGTGCACTGGTAGAATGTTAATCTCGCCCGTAGGCGGACGCAATCTCACCGGTCTTCAGCCTTTCGGTCAGGAGTGAACAGGGCCCAACCAGTCAAGGTTACGAGCCTATACCTTCACCTGGGGTAGGGGTGCAAAAAACAACGATCACCTAGGGATATAAATCTTTAGTGTTAGGTTAATTTCTACGATCAGTACATATGCAGTGTCCCAGGGGGTCAGTAGTGTATGCTGGGCTTTGTAGTGCAGATTACCCACTAACCTGGGATCCACTGTCGTCTTCAAATCGGGGCAAATACTGGAACAGGCAGGTGATTAAAAGTTCGTGTCGCCAGTGTCAATTAAACGGTGACACGCCGTGTATGGTATTGTAGAAGAATGAAGCAAGCACAGGATAGCCAACCAAAAACTGGAACTTTACTGAATATCAGTGATAATCATACATGGACGCAGTTGGAAGCGTCGTTCCGTGAAAGACAGTTGGTTTTACATATGAATACAGGTGGTTCTTAGAAGTACAGACTGGCCGGTTATAGCAATGTTCTTTACAGAGTGTTAATTACAGGAGATGCAGTACAGGCGGCTTGCACACTATTCCTGACTGGTCCTGAAACATGTGACTTATTCTCCAAGGTCTAATGCCCTATATCTGGCGTATCCTTGAAGCTGTCCTTATCTAGTACCTCCTCTGTTATCTTGAGTACCTCTTGCTTTATCAGATTGGCCTCGGTTGTATTCTGTGTCTTCAGGCTGTTTAACTATGCCCTTCTTGCTTCTATGAATACGGACTCAGGAGGGGAACCTTCTCCTCAGAACTGGAATCCGGTTACAGGGCTTTCTCTATCCTCTCCTAGTCGGCAGGCTTCAGGCCTGCGCTCCTCTCACAGGCCCATAGCCTTGACTTTACTCAGACACAGGATCATCTCTGACTCCTTTTCCCACTGTCTGACTGCTTACTACTTCCTGACTGGGCCTTATATAAACTAGGGCTCCCTAGCTCCCTCTAGTGACTCAGAGCTGGAATAACACCCTAGCCGGCCTGCACATGCACGTTTCACAGTAACAGGAAAATATATATCAGTACATTGACAAGATGTTCTATACCAACCTCCCCTTAAATACAGGGGGAACGACAATACCCAAGTGACCCTTCTGTAGTGACGGGGTATTACTCTCCCGTACACTACATACCCCGCTGCTTTAAGCTGAGTACGACCTCGTACTCCATCAGGGCCCGCCCAACTGGAATCATGACCTGAAATAGAGAAAGACACATGCTTGCATACATATATGTCATTTACACTCTTATCAGACCCAATTGGCAAAGGTGAAGTGCGGTGACAAGGGGCGTCGTTCTCTTCTTCTCAGGATAGTGAGTGGAACGGGGGCGCTGACCTGGCACAGCGTGATGTTTAAAGAACCAGGATAGTCCATGACAATAAATAAGTCCATAGTAAAATCAACCTCTCAGAGGCTTGCACATAGGAAGTCCTTCTCTGGGCACATAGACGTGAATAAAAACCGGTTATTAAATACTGTCAGCAGCACATATATAAAATGACAATACAGGACTCTGACAATACCAGGGCCATGTTATCCTGGCAAGTCCTGTTTACCCTTTAAAATAGTGCTGACATAAAAATGTCTTTTCAACCTGAAATGGGGGTAAAAAGGGGTAAAATGGTGCAAAACTAAAGGCACAACCGGGATTTTAGCAGCAGGCCGGGTGTCTCACAAACAACATGGGCAGGCTGGGAGCTGTGGTTCACAGTGGCACTATCATTCGGTTAGAATGCCACCGGCCGTGTATAACTGGCAGCGAGCTACACCAGCTCTGCCAACTGGAGGGACAAAACGGCCATTAGGGAGACATACATGAAGAAAGGCCTACTCACAGGCGAGTGTCATATTCTTCCTCTGATGAAGAGTCGATGAACGGAACTTGCAGCAACTGTTCCGGCCTAGCCGGCCATATCTGGAAACCATCCCCTCTGACGATCTTTAAAGGGGGAGGCTTGTCCTTCATTGCCTCCATCTCGGCATCCGTCCTGGGAAACGGGATACATTGCACGCATCCTGCGTACCCGAGGTCCTCTACCCAGTACACTCTTTTGCGTAGAGCCTCTATGTCAGCCTTGGTGCAGGTCATCGGGGCTACCGGAGGTCCGGTGACAGTGGTCTCTGGGGTACCGGTGGCAGCCGCTGCTAGACGTCGGGCCTCAGCGCATTCTTCTGCCCGCTGGCAGCTATCTAGCCGCTCTCTCTCCTCTTCTCGCCTCACCGCCTCAGGAGGGGGATATCGTTCCTCCAGCCCCTGCAAAACGATGGGCTCCCAGAAGACATCGGGGCTTAGATAAACCTGGCTATGCAGGTGGGTGGTTCGGGCTGATTCAACTCTCACTTCCTTTGCCTCACTCGGGTCTATCTCCTCTTGCTTTAGGTCCCAGGTCTCAGCCGGCGCCTTCGGGCGAGTGACTGCGGTAGCGTAGGGGCCCCGTAAGCTTTCGGCGGGGGTATACTCCACTATTTCTCCCATGGTCAAATTATGGAGATGCTCCGGGAGGTAGTGCCGCTTCACCGACCGCCGGTTCACATAAAAGTCCCGGCCAGTTCCCAACTCCTGGATGAACCCGTATCCTTTTTCTTTATCAAAGGACACCACGATCCCGCGGCGCCTTTCTAGCTGGGGCTTACCCGGAAAGGAGTCCCCTTGGATGGACTTGGCCATTTCCTCGAACCTCTTTTTCCGGCTGGTGTTTTTCTTGGCCACAGCGGCTTTCAATTCGGCCATGATGGTCGGCCATTGCGCGTGCCGGCGACGGATCGGTGGGGACTGAGGACGAGTTATACTCAAATCCATGGCTTGTCCCCAGGGGGTGGCCGTCCAGGCTAGAGGGTCCCATGGCCCCAACTCGGGATAGTCCGGTGGAGTGGCGCCCCACTCACACGTGGTCTCCACTTCAAGCTCCTCAGCACACGCCATCTCTTCTCTCACTGGGTGCAGAGACGACACTGGCTCCTCCCACACACTGGGCCGGTCTACCTCCATCTGAGGCCCGCCTCCCAGGCGTAACTCTTCAGGGAAGTCAGCCGCATCCTCCCTTCTCAAGGTGGGTGGCGCTCCAGGACAATCTCCTCCTTCTTCTTGGAGGGTAAAGGCGCCAAATATTCGCGCCTCTGTACATCTTGATGGCGCAGTAAAAAGCCTCATGGCGTCGGCGGCCATTTTAGATGTCCTGATGCTACAATTCAATGACAGCAAGCAGGTTGATGAAAAGTCCAATAAATCACAGTCCATAAATACGATTTTCTCTCTGGGGGTAGCGCAACACAGTACAGCGTCTCTGATTCCTCCCAGGCACAATTGTAATCCACAGATTTTAGAAATAAAGGTTACAGTCCTCGCAATACGGTGGTGGAATAGTTAAAGCACACAGTTCACACTTCTCTGCACTTCAGAAGTATGCGTATCCTGTTCGTGACGCCAAAAAGAGCGATGCAGTGTCCCAGGGGGTCAGTAGTGTATGCTGGGCTTTGTAGTGCAGATTACCCACTAACCTGGGATCCACTGTCGTCTTCAAATCGGGGCAAATACTGGAACAGGCAGGTGATTAAAAGTTCGTGACGCCAGTGTCAATTAAACGGTGACACGCCGTGTATGGTATTGTAGAAGAATGAAGCAAGCACAGGATAGCCAACCAAAAACTGGAACTTTACTGAATATCAGTGATAATCATACATGGACGCAGTTGGAAGCGTCGTTCCGTGAAAGACAGTTGGTTTTACATATGAATACAGGTGGTTCTTAGAAGTACAGACTGGCCGGTTGTAGCAATGTTCTTTACAGAGTGTTAATTACAGGAGATGCAGTACAGGCGGCTTGCACACTATTCCTGACTGGTCCTGAAACATGTGACTTATTCTCCAAGGTCTAATGCCCTATATCTGGCGTATCCTTGAAGCTGTCCTTATCTAGTACCTCCTCTGTTATCTTGAGTACCTCTTGCTTTATCAGATTGGCCTCGGTTGTATTCTGTGTCTTCAGGCTGTTTAACTATGCCCTTCTTGCTTCTATGAATACGGACTCAGGAGGGGAACCTTCTCCTCAGAACTGGAATCCGGTTACAGGGCTTTCTCTATCCTCTCCTAGTCGGCAGGCTTCAGGCCTGCGCTCCTCTCACAGGCCCATAGCCTTGACTTTACTCAGACACAGGATCATCTCTGACTCCTTTTCCCACTGTCTGACTGCTTACTACTTCCTGACTGGGCCTTATATAAACTAGGGCTCCCTAGCTCCCTCTAGTGACTCAGAGCTGGAATAACACCCTAGCCGGCCTGCACATGCACGTTTCACAGTAACAGGAAAATATATATCAGTACATTGACAAGATGTTCTATACCAACCTCCCCTTAAATACAGGGGGAACGACAATACCCAAGTGACCCTTCAGTAGTGACGGGGTATTACTCTCCCGTACACTACACATATATATAGAGAGCAGACGGTGAAGTATGGGAGATCCCCACGGTCCGCAGCGCCTCTCACTCGGTTGACCTAGTGGCCCGCACATTCATATTTCGACCAGTGTTCCACCCGGGAAAGTTAACAGTGTTATTGTGTCGCCATGCCAGTGGGATAGGCCGCTATTTTCCAAGTCGGCTGGTATAATGTCCATGGCCCGCAATAAACCACCTACCCTCTTTTTTTTTCCACTTGTATCAACCCACATAGGGTAAGGTTTTTCAGTCAAGCTGTTAGTATATTATAAATGTTAGTAATAATAAATTAGCGGTAGCCATAACTGAGCGCTATCTCACCAATCTTCAGCCAGCCGGCCAGAAGCAGACTTGCGGTCACAGCAAGTAGCAACTTCCCCTGGTACACTGCTGCGGCCGCTTGAGAGATCCAGGTATGGTGGCTTGTGCAGCCCGATTCCCTGCTGATGCCGCTCTGAGTATCGTGGTGACGTCCATGTGCTGCAATTCCCAGCACGCCGCGCTCACTCAGTCCTGCTCCAGCTATGTCCGGGCGCCCAGTCTCCACATCTCTGAAGCCTGCCAATAGCCTCCCAGATAGCTCGCAGATTCAGCACGCCATTCTCCAGCCCGGCCTGCGGGCCGACCGAACGCAAAGGGGAGGGGAGCAGGTGAGTAGGCACAGGGGCAGTTACAAATCAATTGCTCAGGACGCGCTTCGGGGGCCCATCCATGTCGGGTCCACAGTACTTCAGAGCTTCAGCGTTTTCGCCGGAGGAGCGATGCCGATGCGAGGGAAGGAAGGCGGGTAGAGGAGGGGGGGGGGCGGTGCCCAAGCGGTAGTGCGGCACGACCACGTAGCTACATCGCTACGTCATGCCGCTACCCCCTGATTAACAATCCTGCCTTAACCCCTTGTAGGAGGCTGGGTTACTCCTTAATTGTGTCCTGGCGGTGGCCCTGCTCTTCTGGGTGGACGCAAATACGCGTCCTCCCGCGATAGCCGAGATTTCCTGTGAACGCGCGCACACAGGCGCGCGCGTTCACAGGAACGGAGGGTAAGCGAGTGGATCTCCAGCCTGCCAGCGGCGATCGTTCGCTGGCAGGCTGGAGATGCGATTTTTTTAACCCCTAACAGGTATATTAGACACTGTTTTGATAACAGCGTCTAATATACCTGCTACCTGGTCCTCTGGTGGTCCCTTTTGCTTGCATCGACCACCAGAGGACACAGGTAGCTCAGTAAAGTAGCACCAAATACCACTACACTACACCCCCCCTGTCACTTATTAACCCCTTATGAGCCACTGATCACCCCATATAGACTCCCTGATCACCCCCCTGTCATTGATCCCCCCCCTGTAAGGCTCCATTCAGACGTCCGTATGATTTTTACGGATCCACGGATACATGGATCGGATCCGCAAAACACATACGGACGTCTGAATGGAGCCTTACAGGGGGGTGATCAATGACAAGGGGTGATCACCTCATATACACTCCCTGATCAATGACAGGGGGGTGATCAATGACAGGGGGTGATCAGGGAGTGTATATGAGGTGATCACCCACCTGTAAGGCTCCATTCAGACGTCCGTATGTGTTTTGCGGATCCGATCCATGTATCCGTGGATCCGTAAAAATCATACGGACGTCTGAATGAAGCCTTACAGGGGGGTGATCAATGACAGGGGGTGATCACCCCCCTGTAAGGCTCCAATCAGGCGTCCGTATGATTTTTACGGATCCACGGATACATGGATCGTATCCGCAAAACACATACGGACGTCTGAATGGAGCCTTACAGGGGGGTGATCACCTCATATACATTCCCTGATCTCCCCCTGTCATTGATCACCCCCCTGTAAGGCTCCATTCAGACGTCCGTATGATTTTTACGGATCCACGGATACATGGATCGTATCCGCAAAACACATACGGACGTCTGAATGGAGCCTTACAGGGGGGTTATCACCCCATATAGACTCCATGATCACCCCCCTGTCATTAATCACCCCCCTGTAAGGCTCCATTCAGACGTCCGTATGTGTTTTGCGGATCCGATCCATGTATCCGTGGATCCGTAAAAATCATACGGACGTCTGAATGGAGCCTTACAGGGGGGTGATCAGTGACAGGGGGTGATCACCTCATATACACTCCCTGATCACCCCCTGTCATTGATCACCCCCCTGTCATTGATCACCCCCCCTGTAAGGCTCCATTCAGACGTCCTTATGATTTTTACGGATCCACGGATACATGGATCGGATCCGCAAAACACATACGGACGTCTGAATGGAGCCTTACAGGGGGGTGATCACCTCATATACACTCCCTGATCTCCCCCTGTCATTGATCACCCCCCTGTAAGGCTCCATTCAGACGTCCGTATGATTTTTACGGATCCACGGATACATGGATCGTATCCGCAAAACACATACGGACGTCTGAATGGAGCCTTACAGGGGGGTGATCAATGACAGGGGGGTTATCACCCCATATAGACTCCCTGATCACCCCCTGTCATTGATCACCCCCCTGTAAGGCTCCATTCAGACGTCCGTATGTGTTTTGCGGACCCGATCCATGTATCCGTGGATCCGTAAAAATCATACAGACGTCTGAATGGAGCCTTACAGGGGGGTGATCAATGACAGGGGGGGTGATCAGGGAGTCTATATGGGTGATCACCCCCCTGTCATTGATCACCCCCCTGTAAGGCTCCATTCAGACATTTTTTTGGCCCAAGTTAGCGGAAATATTTTTTATTTATTTATTTTTTCTTACAAAGTCTCATATTCCACTAACTTGTGTCAAAAAATAAAATCTCACATGAACTCACCATACCCCTCACGGAATCCAAATGCGTAAAAAATTTTAGACATTTGTATTCCAGACTTCTTCTCACGCTTTAGGGCCCCTAAAATGCCAGGGCAGTATAAATACCCCACATGTGACCCCATTTCGGAAAGAAGACACCCCAAGGTATTCCGTGAGGGGCATATTGAGTCCATGAAAGATTTAAATTTTTGTCCCAAGTTAGCGAAAAGGGAGACTTTGTGAGAAAATACAAAAAAAAACTATTTCCACTAACTTGTGCCAAAAATACCTTGGGGTGTCTTCTTTCCAAAATGGGGTCACATGTGGGGTATTTATACTGCCCTGGCATTTTAGGGGCCCGAAAGCGTGAGAAGAAGTCGGGGATCCAAATGTCTGAAAATGCCCTCCTAAAAGGAATTTGGGCCGCTTTGCGCATCTAGGCTGCAAAAAAGTGTCACACATGTGGTATCGCCGTACTCAGGAGAAGTTGGGGAATGTGTTTTGGGGTGTCATTTTACATATACCCATGCTGGGTGAGAGAAATATCTTGGCAAAAGACATTTCCCATTTTTGTATACAAAGTTGGCATTTGACCAAGATATTTATCTCACCCAGCATGGGTATATGTAAAATGACACCCCAAAACACATTCCCCAACTTCTCCTGAGTACGGCGATACCAGATGTGTGACACTTTTTTGCAGCCTAGGTGGGCAAAGGGGCACACATTCCAAAGAGCACCTTTCGGATTTCACCGGTCATTTTTTACAGATTTTGATTTCAAACTACTTCTCACGCATATGGGCCCCTAAAATGCCAGGGCAGCATAACTACCCCACAAGTGACCCCATTTTGGAAAGAAGACACCTCAGGGTATTCCGTGAGGGGCATGGCGAGTTCCTAGAATTTTTAATTTTTTGTCACAAGTTAGTGGAATATGAGACTTTGTAAGAAAAAAATAAAAGAAAAAAATAAATCATCATTTTCCGCTAACTTGTGACACAAAATAAAAAGTTCTATGAACTCACTATGCCCATCAGTGAATACCTTAGGGTGTCTACTTTTCGAAATGGGGTCATTTGTGGGGTGTTTGTACTGTCTGGGCATTGTAGAACCTCAGGAAACATGACAGGTGCTCAGAAAGTCAGAGCTGTTTCAAAAAGCGGAAATTAACATTTTTGTACCATAGTTTGTAAACGCTATAACTTTTACCCAAACCATTATTTTTTTTACCCAAACATTTTTTTTTTATCAAAGGCATGTAGAACAATAAATTTAGCGAAAAATTTATATATGGATGTCGTTTTTTTTGCAAAATTTTATAACTGAAAGTGAAAATCGTAATTTTTTTGCAAAAAAATCGTTAAATTTCGATTAATAACAAAAAATGTAAAAATGTCAGCAGCAATGAAATACCACCAAATGAAAGCTCTATTAGTGAGAAGAAAAGGAGGTAAAATTAATTTGGGTGGTAAGTTGCATGACCGAGCAATAAACGGTGAAAGTAGTGTAGTGCAGAATTGTAAAAAGTGGCCTGGTCATTAAGGGGTTTCAGCTAGGGGGGTTGAAGTGGTTAATATTGATTTGAAAATCTTCACCTCCATATTGGCCTCCCGCCTAAATCGTTTCCTCCCCTTTTTAATACACGCTGACCAGGTGGAATTCATCCCTGGTAGAGAAGCCCCTGACAATGTGAGGAAAATATGTAACGTTATCCAGTGGGCTAATACGAAGTCTAATGTATTACAGATAATCGCTAACGAGCGTTCGCATGAAGTTAATCTTTTTGCGGATGACATGTTTACCGTTCCTAATCCAGTGACCACGTTACCCAACTTATTAGATAGGCTCACCGTTTTTGGTCATATGTCAGGACTACATATTAAAACTTCTAAATCTGAAGTTTTACACTGTAACAAGCCAAGCCAAAGAGTTAATCGCTGTTAATTTTGGATTCAAAACTTAAGATGATTACTTACCATATTTGGGGGTAAATATACCTAAATCTCTTGATTCCATTTTTAAATGGAACTATGTCCGCCGTATCCCAAAATTATGTCAATAATTGATTTCCTGGAATTTTCTGCTTGGTTGGGCAGAATCCATACTGTGAAGATGGTTACACTGCATTGTATCCTACGTTATTTTAGAAACCTTCTGGTACCTGTTTCGGGATCTGCACTGAAGCTCCTTCAAAATGAGATTTTCTGTTTTAAATGGGCATACAATCACCCCTGGATCTCCAGATCAATTATGCACCTCCATAAAAAAGTAGGAGGATTCTCTGTGCCTCACCTCTACAGGTATTATAGCAGCTTGGTTATCTCAACTGGTGACAACACCTGCAACTTCTAATCCCCCACAATGGGTGCTTTTAGAGTCTGATCTCCTAGCACCAGTGAGTCCCCTCACTTTGATTTGGGCCCCAGACATTCCCCTAGCGGATATGGACCCTTCTGTGAAAGTCTGTTTCTTTATGCTTCAGCTATGGCAGACAGTCCATTTCAAATATAAAATACAGGGTACAACATCACCGATGCTCCCTATATTCCGGAAACGCCTTTTTCCACCTGGATTATCTTTCTTTGGTGGAAGCATGCCAAACTACACCAGGTTGGAGATTTCCTGCTAAACTCAAAACTCACGTCCAGGGACTATTTTCTTTCTGGCTTTTCTCCCCCACCCACTGAACTATTCAGAGTCAATCAGGTTTTCCATTTAAAAGGTTTCCAGATTAAAAAACCTCCTTTGAGAGGTTTTGTCAGTATAGAACAGTAGAAAAAGGATCCCTTTCTTTCATTTATTCCATGGTCAATTCCACTCTTTCTGATACTTTTATGTATTGATGGGAATCGGATTTTGGGGACACTTGATTAGGTGGTACACAGGGGTGTGCTTGCTCCTCCTCCCATTGGTTGCTTGATGCACATGGAGGTGACTAGGAGCAGCACACCATATGTGCGGCATCTGCGCTCCTGAACATAGAAGCCCAATGGCTTAGGTAGGTTTAACGTAGGACCCGCCTGACCTGAGACCACCTTGGCGCTTGGTAGGTGGGCTCAGATGTGTTTTAATCAAAATCTATTGGCTAAATTATCATATCAGAGTGAGGAATTTGTCCATATATAATGCTTGCATCTACTTTACTAAGTGCATTATTATCTTATTTCTGGGACACTCTTACTCTGGAACAATGGAATGAATGTTGTACGGTGATCAGCAATGGAGGTTGGCAGGTGACGGTGATGGAAACAATGCTGATGGTACTTCATAGGGTGCAATTGGTACCTTCCAGATTGCATATTATATATCAGTCATTCTCTTCTTTATGTTTTAGGACAGGCATGCTCAACCTGCGGCCTTTCAGCTGTTGGAAAAACTACAACTCCCAGCATGCCTGAACAGTATACAGCTATCGGCCTACAGCAGGGCATGGTGGGAGTTGTAGTTTTACAACAGCTGAAGGGCCGAAGGTTGAGCATCCCTGTTTTAGGGGATGCCAAAAGACAGGTAATACCCTTCACATATGATAGACCTATCCGATAGTTCACCAATTTTGGGCCAGTATTCAGAAAGAATTGTTTGAGGTTGTTCATATATGTCCCTCTGTCAGCTCCTATCTACCTATTAGGTCTTATATACTAATGCAACGTATACATTTTAACTATATATTTTGATGGTCGCGTGCATACATGTTGCTTCCAGATAGAGACCCCCTATTTATCCATCTTAGAAGTTATCCAGAGAATTAGCCAAATTATGAAAAGTGACCCTCTCAGATACTAGAAAACAGTTCTCTAAGATATGGAATCTATGGATGAATTGTGCTACGTCCCCTACATTTTGTCCCCATGACGGTAAGAGGGGGTGGTGTTTATTTTCTTCTTTTTCTCTCTTCGCTCTCTCTTTTACCTATATCCCTAGTTGGCCGAGGGGTGGGAGGACACAGCCCCTATCATTGTTTTACAGATAATTCCTTTATTTGCTTTCTTTATTTAATTTTTTTGTTTTATCCATTTGCATATTTATGTATTTCCGTTCAACATTACCAGTAAATACTTTTAAAACATAATTAGATTTTTTGGGAGGTGAGACGGGACAAAAATTGCAATTCTTTCAACCACCAAATGAAGCATTAACTGGACACAGTTAAGAAAAGATGGGCGGGGCTAACTAGCAACCAGTCTGTAATGTTAGCGCCAACCACACAGAACATCCTGATGTTGGCCCCTGTGTCAGGACTGTAGAGGAGAAAAGATGTCATGGAGTGACATGGCAATGGTAAGTCATAAAGATTAAAGGGCCTACCACAGGCAGCAAATCATATAAATTACAGGGGCCACCAGAACTGGCAACTCACTTAAGTTCCAGACAACACAGCCCACTGGGAATTTGCTGCTGATATCTGACACATGCTCAGTACAGGCTGCAGGAAAATAAGCAGTAGATGGAATTAGAAGCTGCAATTCCAACTGAAATGGCTGCTTGAAAATGGAGGATCTCAGTCCGGAACCAGGGAAAATGCAGATTCTGCTGAGCATGTGTGAAAGTTCAGCAGCAGTGGAGGAGGTGCACTGAAAAGTGCTTGACAATTAAGCTCTAGGTGGGCATTATGAATTAGTTTTTTTTGTGAATCCACCTAAGAGATCTAGTCAATAAAGCAGTTTGTGTTGAGGAATGTGGGGACTGATCAGAATCCTGAACTTTGTCAGTGTATAGAAAGCTTTATAAGGCTGAAATTATATTTGTAGTTTTTTCAACCTGGAGTTACTGCTGGATCTAATTCCAGCCTAAAAGGAATGTTATATGTTTTCTCTGCGGTTTGGAAAAAAAATGTTTTTTTTTTTATCTTAACAGAAAATCCCAGTAAGAATTCTGATGAGAACATCATGTTATCACAAATTTATAAAGCAGAAGATGAAGATATCATGCAGCGCTCTTCAGAAGAAAATGTCAATGTACATTTAGGACTTCACAGTACAGATCTGTTATATAATCCCCCTAATCATGAGGAACCTTCTCCTGACCGATCACTGATTGTTACCACAAGTACAGGTTTAGAAGGGGGTAAAAGGTTCCAGTGTGGTAAAGAGTTTTCAGAAATCTCAGGCATTTCTACATACAGAAGAATTCACAGACGTGAGAAACCATATTCATGTTCAGAATGTGGGAAGTGCTTTACAGAGACGTCAAATCTTCTTAGACATGAGAGAAGTCACATAGGAAAAAAAACGTATTCATGTTCAGAATGTGGAAAATACTTTATGGATAAACCAAGTCTTTTTATTCATGAGAAAAGTCACACAAGAGAGAAACCACATTCATCTACACAATATGGGAAAAGTTTTACACAAACATCAGACCTTGTTGCCCAGGAGAGAATTCACACAGTAGAGAAGCCATATTCATGTTCAGAATGTGATAAGTGTTTTACAGTGAAATCAAATCTTCTTAGACATAAAAAAATTCACACGGGAGAAAAACCATATTCATGTTCAGAATGTGGGAAATGTTTTGCACAAAAATCAGATCTTGTTAAACATGAGAGAGTTCACACAGGTGAGAAGCCGTATTCATGTTCAGTATGTGGGAAGCGCTTTACAGAGAAATCAAATCTTGTTACACATGAGAAAATTCACACAGGAGAAAAGCTGTATTCATGTCCAGATTGTGGGAAGTGCTTCATAGAGAAATCAAATCTCCATAGACATGAGAGAAGTCACACATGTGAGAAACCATATTCATGTTCAGAATGTGGAAAATGCTTTATAGATAAACCAAGTCTTGTTATTCATGATAGAATTCACACAGGAGAGAAGCCATATTCTTGTTCAGAATGTGGGAAGGGCTTTACAGTGAAATCAAATCTTCGTACACATGAGAGAAGTCACACAGGAAAAAAAACGTATTCATGTTGAGAATGTGAAAAATCTTTTACACATAAATGCAGTCTTGTTAGTCATGAGAGAATTCACACAATGGAAAAGCCATACTCTTGCTCAGAATGTAGGAAGTGCTTTACAAATAAATCTCATCTTGTTACACACGAGAAACATCACACAACAGAGAAAACATACTCCTGTTCAGAATGTGGGAAATGTTTTAAACAAAAATCAAATCTTGTTACGCATGAGAGAATTCACACAGGAGAGAAGCCCTATTCATGTTCAGAATGTGGGAAAAGTTTTACAGATAAGTCAAATCTGGCTATACATGAGAGAAGTCTCACACACGAGAGAAGCTATTTTCGTGCTCCGAATGTGGGAAATGTTTTATATCTAAAGCAGGGTGGATTTGATTTAAATCAAACCGATTTTAAATCACGATTAAGGTCAGGATTAAGATCTTTTTCTCAACTCTTTTCATGTTATAAATTCAGTTTTGAGAACTCCAAAATTAAACCAAGCATCTGTGATAATATCTTGTAGGCAGAGAAACTACCCAGTAATCTTACAAAAACCTCTGGAAGAGCATGACATTGTGAATGGATTAATGGAATTTAACAAAAAATTCAACATATACAGCCTTATTCTACATAATTAAAAAAGTAATCTTTATTTCATAATAAAATAACCTTTGGATGGTAATATATTTTACTCAAAAAGCATTTTATATAAAAATAATCAGATTTAAATAAAAAAAATCTGATTTTTTCAATTTTTTAAAAAAAATCATAGATTTTTATCCACCCTGATCTAAAGCAGAACTTAAGGAACATCGGACAAGTCACACAGGATCGAAGCTGATTTGATGTCACTTCTTATTGAAGCTACTTGAACAACATGTCCATTCGGAACTGTCCTCTCACCTCTCCTGCTGCTCCCTCTTTGACCAGCTACAATCTGGCTTCCGACCCCACCTCTCGACTTAGACTGCCCTTACCAAAGTCACCAATGATCTACTAACAGCCAAAACCAAAAAACATTACTCTGTACTCCTTCTCCTTGACCTGTCCTCTGTCTTTGACACTGTCGACCACTCCCTTTTGTTGCAAACTCTCTCATCTCTTGGCATCACTGACCTGGCCCTCTCCTGGATCACATCATACCACACAGACTGGACGTTTAGCATCTCTCACACCCCCTCCTTGCCTCATTCCCTCTCTGTTGGTGTCCCGCAAGGCTCTGTCCTAGGACCCGTGCTCTTCTCTATTTACACTTTTGCACTTTTGGCCTGGGACATCTCATAGAGTCCCATGGCTTTCAGTATCACTCTTAGGGCTGTTTCACACGAGCGGATGCCGAGCGTGACATCCGCTGCGTGAAAGAGTGCCAAGACCCGATGCAGACTGCAGAGGCACGGAGCATTAACATGATTGATAATGCTCCGTGCCTCTCTGTGATCTCTTTACTACGAAATCACAGTGAGATAAATTTGTCACTGTGATTTCGTAGTAAAGAGATCACAGAGAGGCACGGAGCATTATCAGTCATGTTAATGCTCCGTGCTTCTGCTGTCCGCATCGGGTCTTGCCACTCTTTCACACAGCGGATGTCACGCTTGGCATCCGCTCGTGTGAAACAGCCCTTATGCTGACGATACACAAATGTACCTCTCTGGTCCAGACATCTCCACCTTATTATCCAGAATCCCACAATGTCTATTTTCTATATCATCCTTCTCCTCTCACTTTCTAAAACTAACATGGATAAAACAGGATTCACCCATCTTGCTCAACCCTCCCCCCTCCCCCTAACAGTCCTATCTATCACGATCAATGGCTGCACACTCTCCCTGGTCAACTAAGTCCGCTGCCTTGGAGTGACCTTGGATTCTGCCCTCTCCTTCCAACTGCACATCCAAGCCCTTTCCACCACCTCCAACTCAAACACATCTCCCTCATCCGCTCTTTCCTTAACTTTGAATCTGCGAAAATGCTTGTACATGCCCTCATCGTCTCCTGCCTAGACTACTGCAACATTCTCCTCTGTGGTCTTCCATCTAGCACTCTCGCACCCATCCAATTCTCAACTCTGCTGCACGACTAATCCACCTCTCACCCTGTTACACCTCTGCCAATCCCTTCACTAGCTCCCCACTGCCCAGCGAATTCAGTTAAAAATACTAACAAATACATACATAGACCAGCCACAACCTGTCCCCTCCCTACATCTCTGAGCTACTTTCCCGATACATCCCCACATGCAATCTCCGATCCTCACAAGACCTCCTTCTCTCCTCTTATCACTTCTTCCCACAATCGCCTCCAAGATTTCTCCTGTACATCCCCCACACTCTGGAACTTGCTACCCCAACTCTGACCTAATGTGGAATCCTTCAAAAGAAACCTAAAAACCCACCTCTTCAGACAAGCCTACAACCAGTGACCCTGCTGCCTTTATACTGCCATGACCAACTTCACTCTCACCTACTGTGTCCTTCTCCCATTCCATGTAGATTGTAAGCCCTCATGGGCAGGGCCCTCTCTCCTTCTGTACCAGTTTGTAACTCGTCTTGTTTATGCTTAGTGCAATTATCTGTATTATGTATGTATACCCCTTTTCATATGTACAGCGCTATGGAATGAATGGAAATCAAATTCTAAAACTTATCAGATGAAAAGAAACCATGTTAGGGTACTTTCACACTTACGTTAAACTTTTCCGGTATTGAGTCCCGTCCTAGGGGCTCAATACCAGAAAAAAATGATCAGTTTTATCCTAAAGCTGTCACAACCAGACAGCTGAGAAGCTCTGACAGAAGCCTTTCAGAACCTCCTCCTTGAGTTTTCTTTGTTTTGAATTTCAGTTCCTCATCTCGTTAGCCTCTCTCAGCTGTCATGTAGTTGGACTTATTGCATCCCTTTAAATTCCTCCCCATAATGCATTAGTGTGCGGCTTATACAACTTCCTGGAGTGTGTGTGCATGCTGATCCTATTTTCCAGCCTTCTACAAGATAAGTGCTGTACATTTATTTGTGATTTTCTGTTTGCTGGATCCAAGATGACCCTGACTCCCTCCGTGTCTAGTGTAGGGAGCCGGTGGTCATGTCCCCTCACTATTGTAGGGTGTTCAGGTGGTATATAGTCGAGGTACGTGGATATGCGATCATCCACCATTGGGATTTTCGCATAGGCTGAGCAGTCAGGGAGAGTGCCAGGTCTTATGCAGGGGTCTCCCTTTTGTTCCTTAGTTTTGGATCCAGTGAGTCATATATTCATTTTGCATTGTCTTGTTTCCTGTACACCTTCCGTGACAAAAGCATTCTGAATGGAGAGCAATCCATTCAGTATGCATCAGGATGTCTTCAGTTCAATCACTGTATAGTTTTTGGATGGAGAAAATACTGCAGCATGCTGCAATATTTTCTCCGTCTGAAATTCCGGAACACTTGCCGGAATTCCGAATCCGGCATTATTATACATTAACATGCATTAATGCCAGATCCCGCCCCAAGTGTTCTGGAAAAACAGATCCAGTTTTGCGGTGTGCGCATGCACAGACCTTTAAAAATGTGAAAAAGTTAAATACGGTATTGCAATGCATTTGTGAGACGGATCTGCATCCGGATCGTCTACAAATGGTATCAGTTTGCATACAGATTGCCGGAATCCAGCAACGCAAGTGTGAAAGTGCTTTTAGGTTTTGTAATATTATCTCCAGTTATTCACAGATATTAAAGGTATATTCTGGTTTCATAGGAATCAATCTATTCTCAGGATCTTCAGACTGGTGGTGGTCTGACTCTTGACTCCCTTGGCATCCCTGAAAAAACATACATAGTAATGTAGTAATATAGCTTGTAAGTCTGAAGAAAGACATATGTCCATCCACTTCAGTCTATTTCCCTACAAAGTAGCATCCAGAGGAAGGCAAAAAAAAACGTGGTAGAAGCCAATTTTTTCTAGTTTTAGGGGAAAAATACCTTCCCAGCTACAATCAGGCAGAATAACTTCCTTGATCAACTACCAATCTCCAGAATAAAAGTGTGTATAACCTGTGATATTATTTAACTCCAGAAATACATCCAGGCCCCTCTTAAACTCTTTTAGTGAGTTCAAGCCCCCCTTCCCCCGTGGCAGAGAGCTCCATAGTCTCACTGCTCTTACAGTAAAGAACCTTTTCTATGTTGGTGTAGAAATATTCTTTCCTCTAGACATAGATGAGTCCCCTTGTCACAGTCACAGCCCTGGCGTATAAATAGATTATAGGGGTGATCTCTGGATTGACCCCTGATATATTTATACATGGGTATTAGATCTCCTCTCTGGTATGTTTTAACCCTTTCAGTACCGGTCCACTTTTCACCTTAAATCCCAGGTCGATTTTTGCAAATCTGACATATGTGACTTTATGTGGTAATAATTTTAGAACGCTTTTACTTATCCAAGCCATTCTGAGATTGTTTTCTTGTGACTCATTGTACTTCACCTTCATTTATAAAATAATCCAAAATGTACCAAAAATGTTGAAGAATTCACAATTTTCTAAATTTGAATTTCTTTACTTTTAAGTTATACCTCATAAACTGGTTATCAGTCAACATTGCCCATATGTCTGCTTTATGTTGCCATAATTTTGTAAATGTCATTTTATTTTTTTAGGACGTTAGAAGGCTTGGAAGTTTAGAAGCTTTTTTCAAATTTTCAACAAAATTTCCCAAACCATTTTTTTAAGCACCAATTCAGTTATAAGGTGATTTTGAGGGGCTTACATAATGGAAACCACCCATAAATTACCCCATTTTAGAAACTAACCCCCTCAAATTATTCAAAACTGATGTTACAAACTTTGTTAATCCTTGAGGTGTTCCACAAGAATTAGGCTAGGTATACACGACGACATTTGTCGCACAACAATTTTTATAATGATAGTCTATGGTGTCGAACTGCAACATGCTGCGACGCAAAAAGTCAATTTTTTAGACTATCATTATAAAAATTGTCGCGCGTCATTGGTGCGACAAAATGTCACGCAACAAATGTTGCAGTGTGGTTGTGCCCTATCTGTCGTGCGACTTATTGTCGTCGTGTAGACCTAGCCTTAAAGGAAGATTTTCCAAATTTTACTTTTTTGGTCGATTTTTTTTATGTTGATCAATTACGCTGATTCTGCAGTTTACAGAAATACCCATATGTGGTAGTAAACTGCTGTCGGGGCATAAGGCTGTGGTCATAAGGAAAGGAGCGCCATATGGATTTTGGAGACAGATTTTGCTAGAATGTTTTTTAGGCACCATTTTGTATTTGAAGAGAACCTGACGTACCCCAACAGTGGAAACCCTCAAAAAGTGATCCCAGTTCGGAAACTACACCCCTTAAAGAATATATTAAGGGGGTACTAAGCACTTTGACCCCCTAAGCGGTTTACAGAATTTGAAAACTCTTGGCTGTAAAAATGAAAAGTTTTGTTTCTTCCAATAAAATGTTGCTTTAGCCCAAAATTTTTCATTTTCACAAGGGGTAACAGTAGAAAAAGCACCCCAGAATTTGTTACTCATTTTCTCCTGAATACAGCAACACCCCATATGTGGTGGTAAACTGCTGTGGGGACACATGGCATTACTCAAAACGGAAGGAGCGCCATATGGCCAAAAAGGCCAAAACCAAAAAACGGCCAAATTGACCTGCGGTTTGCGGCAATCGCCGACATGGGGGGGGGGTCACTGAACCCCCCGCGCATTGACCCAAGGTGCCTGCTCAATGATTTGAGCAGGCGCCTTGTCCCGATCCTCGCCCGCCGTGCAGCGGTGATCGTAAATACACATGACATACCGGTACGTCATGTGTCCTTAAGTACCAGGACATCATGCCGTACCGATATTTCATGTGTCTGCAAGAGGTTAAGGCTAGGTCTACATGACGACAATAAGTCGCACGACAGATAGGGCACAACTACACTGCAACTTTTGTTGCGCAACAATTTTTATAATGATAGTCTATGATGTCGCACTGCGACATGCTGCGACATACTGCGACGTGACAGTCTCAGAAACATCCATCTCGAATTGATTTTTTGTGACTGTCGAGTCGCAGCATGTCGCAGTGCGACACCATAGAATGTCATAAAATTTGTCGCGCGACAAATGTCGTCGTGTAGACCTAGCCTAATTCTTGTGGAACACCTCAAGGGTTAACAAAGTTTGTAACATCAGTTTTGAATAATTTGAGGGTTTTAGTTTCTAAAATGGGGTCATTTATGGGTGGTTTCTATTATGTAGCCCCTCAAAATAACTTTTATAACTGAATTGGTGCTTAAAAAACATGGTTTGGGAAATTTTGTTGAAAATGTGAAAAAAAGGTTCTACATTTCCAAGCCTTCTAACGTCCTAAAAAAATAAAATGACATTTACAAAATGATGCTAACATAAAGCAGACATATGGGCAATGTTGACTGATAACAATTTTATGAGGTATAACTTAAAAGTTAAGAAATTCAAATTTAGAAAATTGTAAATTTTTCCAAATGTTTGGTGCATTTTGGATTATTTTATAAATGAAGGTGAAATATATTGACTCAAATTTACCACTGTCATGAAGTATACAATGTGTCACAAGAAAACAATCTCAGAATGTCTTGGATAAGTAAAAGTGTTCAAAAGTTATTACCACAGAAAGTCACATATGTCAGACTTGCAAAAATCAGCCTGGGATTTAAGATGAAAAGTGGCCCGGTACTGAAAGGGTTAAAAGATACCAGAGAGGAGATCTAATAACCATGTATAAATAGATCAGGGGCCAATACAGAGATCACCCCTATCATCTATTTATACGCCATGGCTGTGACAAGGGGACTTGTCTACTATAAGAGCAGTGAGACTATGGAGCTCTCTGCCACGGGGGAAGGGGGGCTTGAACAAACTAAAAGAGTTTAAGAGGGGCCTGGATGTATTTCTGGAGTTAAATAATATCACAGGTTATATACACTTAGTATTCTGGTGATTGGTAGTTGATCAAGGAAGTTATTCTGCCTGATTGTAGCTGGGAAGGAAATTTTTCCCCTAAAATTAGAAAAATTGGCTTCTACAACGGTTTCTTTTTTTTTTTTTTGCCTTCCTCTAGATGTACTTTGTAGGAAAAAAAGACTGAAGTGGTTGGACATATGTCTTTCTTCAGACTTACAAGCTATATATGTTGATCTTTTTCAGTATGCCAAGGGAGTCAAGAGTCAGACCACCACCAGTCTGAAGATCCTGAGAATAGATCAATTCCTTGAAACCTGAATATACCTTTAATATCTGTGAATAACTGGAGTTAAAATCTAGTTTTTGCTCCTATAGCATTTCCCAGATTCGAGCAATCTGTATGCAAACTTATACCATTTGTAGACGACCCCGAAGCAGATCCGTCTCACAAATGCATTGCAATACCGTATTTAACTTTTTCGCAAAAAGTGGATCAGTTTTTCCAGAACACTTGGGGCCGGATCCGGCATTAATGCATTTCAATATATAATAATGATGGATCCGGAATTCCCGCAAGTGTTCCGGAATTGTGGACGGAGAAAAAAACGCAGCATGCTGTACAGTGACTGAACTGAAGACATCCCTGATGCATACTGAATGGATTGCTCTCCATTCAGACTGCATTAGGATAAAACTGATCATTTTTTTCTGGTATTGAGCCCCTAGGACGGAACTCGATACCGGAAAAGTTTAACACAAGTGTGAAAGTACCCTAACATGGTTTATTTTCATCTGATAAGTTTTAGAATTTGATTTCCCTACAAAACATTTTTCCCATATTATTATTATTTATTATTAAAGCGTCATTCATCCCATAGCGCTGTACATATGAAAAGGGTTATACATACATAATACAGATAATTGCACTAAGCATAAACAAGATGAGTTACAAACTGGTACAGAAGGAGAGAGAGCCCTGCCCATGAGGGCTTACAATCTACATGGAATGGGAGAAGGACACAGTAGGTGCGGGTGAAGTTGGTCATGGCGGTATAGAGGCCGCAGGGTCACTGGTTGTAGGCTTGTCTGAAGAGGTGGGTTTTTAGGTTTCTTTTAAAGGATTCGACATTAGGTGAGAGTCTGATATGTTCGGGTAGCAAGTTCCAAAGTGTGAGGGATGCACGGGAGAAATCTTGGAGGCGATTGTGGTAAGAGGTGATTGTGATTGTGGTAAGAGGAAAGGAGGAGGTCTTGTGAGGATCGGAGATTGCGTGTGGGGGTGTATCGGGAAAGTAGCTCAGAGATGTAGGGAGGGGACAGGTTGTGGATGGCCTTGTATGTATTTGTTAGTATTTTTAACTGAATTTGCTGGACAGTGGAGAGCCAGTGAAGGGATTGGCATAGGCGAGAGGCAGATGAGTGACAGGGTGAGAGGTGGATTAGTCGGGCAGAAGAGTTGAGGATAGATTGGAGGGGCGCGAGAGTGCTAGATGGAAGACCACAGAGGAGAATGTTGCAGTAGTCTAGGCGGGAGATGATGAGGGCATGTACAAGCATTTTTGTAGAGTCAAAGTTAAGGAAAGCGCGGATGCTGGGAGATGTTTTTGAGTTGGAGGCGGCAGGTGGTGGAAAGGGCTTGGATGTGCGGTCGGAAGGAGAGGGCAGAATCCAAGGTCACTCCAAGGCAGCAGACTTGGTTGACCGGGGAGAGTGTGCAGCCATTGATCGTGATAGATAGGTCAGTTGGGGAGGGTTGAGCAAGATGGGGGAAAGATGATGAATTCTGTTTTATCCATGTTAAGTTTTAGGAAGTGAAAGGAGAAGAAGGATGATATAGAAGATAGACATTGTGGGATTCTGGATAATAAGGTGGTGATGTCTGGACCAGAGAGGTAGATTTGTGTGTCGTCAGCATAAGAGTGATAGTAGCGAGACAATCGCCCAAAAAGTAAAAAAAAAAAACTATGGTTCAGAATATGGACACTAAAACATCATTTTTTTTGTTTTAAAAAAAGCTGTTATTGTGTAAAATTTACATTAAAAAAATATACATATTAGGTATGGCCGTGTCCGTAATAATCTGCTCTATAAAAGTATCACATGACCTAACCCCTCAGGCGAACACCGTAAAAAAAAACTGCGTTAAAAAAAAGCCATTTTTTGTCACCTTACATCACAAAAAGTGTAATAGCAAGCAATCAAAAAGTCATATGCACCCCAAAATAGTGGCAATCAAACCGTCATCTCATCCCACAAAAAATGAGACCCTACCTAAGAGATTCGCCCAAAAAAACTGAAAAAACTATGGCTCTCATAATATGGAGACACTAAAATTTGATTATTTTGGGGGGTTTAAATTTTTTTTATTATTGTGTAAAACTTGCTCTATAAAAATATCACATGACCTAACCCCTCAGGTGAACACTGTAAAAAAAAAAAAAAAAAAAAGATGTAAAAAAACCTTACATCACAAAAAGTGTAATAGCAAGCGATCAAAAAGTCATACGCACCCCAAAATAGTGCCAATAAAACCGTCATCTCATCCAGCAAAAATCATACCCTACCCAAGATAATCGCCCAAAAACTGAAAAAACTATTGCTCTCAGACTATGGAAATGCTAAAACATGATTTTTTTTGTTTCAAAAATGAAATCATTGTGTAAAACTTAAATAAAATAAACAAATATATATAAGGTATCGCCACGTCCGTGACAACCTGGTCTATAAAAATACCACATAATCTAACCTGTCAGATGAATGTTGTAAATAACACAAAATAAAAACTGTGCCAAAACAGCTATTTCTTGTTACCTTGCCTCACAAAAAGTGTAATATAGAGCAACCAAAAATCATATGTACCCTAAACTAGTACCAACAAAACTGCCACCCTATCCCGTAGTTTCTAAAATGGGGTAATTTTTTGGGTGTTTCTACTCTAGGGGTGCATCAGGGGGGCTTCAAATGGGACATGGTGTCAAAAAACCAGTCCAGCAAAATCTGGCTTCCAAAAACCATATGGCATTCCTTTCCTTCTGCGCCCTGCCGTGTGCCCGTACAGCAGTTTACGACCACATATGGGGCGTTTCTGTAAACTACAGAATCAGAGCCATAAATATTGAGTTTTGTTTGGCTGTTAACCCTTGCTTTGTAACTGGAAAAAAAATTATTAAAATGGAAAATCTGCCAAAAAAGTGAAATTTTTAAATTGTATCTCTATTTTCCATTAATTCTTGTGGAACACCCAAAGGGTTAACAAAGTTTATAAAATCATTTTAAATACCTTGAGGGGTATAGTTTCTAGAATGGGGTCATTTTTGGGTGGTGTCTATTATGTAAGCCTCACAAAGTGACTTCAGACCTGAACTGGTCCTTAAAAAGTGGGTTTTTGAAAATTTCTTAAAAATTTCAAGATTTGCTTCTAAACTTCTAAGCCTTGTAACATCCCCAAAAAATAAAATGTCATTCCCAAAATGATCCAAACATGAAGTATACATATGGGGAATGTAAAGTTATAACTATTTTTATAGGTATTACTATGTATTATAGAAGTAGAGAATTGAAACTTGGAAATTTTCCAAATTTTTTGCAAATTTAGTATTTTTTTATTTATTTTTTATACATTTTTTTGACTTGATTTTACCAGTGTCATGAAGTACAATATGTGATGAAAAAACAATCTCAGAATGACCTGGATAAGTCAAAGCATTTTAAACTGACACTGGTCAGATTTGCAAAAAATGGTCTTGTCCTTAAGGTGAAAATTAGCCTGGTCCTTAACCCCTTCCCGACCGCAATCTGTATATATACGTGATAGCTGCACATACCCTGTGCAGCTACCACGTGTATAGACGTCAAGCCAGCTCTTTAATCCAAGCGCAGCATACAGTCTAGTAATGCCAGCAAGGGACCAATCAGAGTGGCCCCTTCCGGCAATTGATCCGATTGGTTAGTCTGCACAGACTAACCAACCAGATCGCGGCAGTGTTAAAATGCCGGTTTCAGGCTCTGATCTGCTCTCTGCAGATCAGAGCCTGAAATCAAGTAATGTGTAATGAAGCCCCCCCATCTGTGCCCCCGATCTTTGCCCCCTTCCTGTGCGTCTCCAACCTCCCCTTGCCCCCTTCCTGTGAGCCTGGCCTCTGATGCGATCCCCCCTATCCATTTTTTGTACCCCTGATGCGGTCCGCCTCCTCCTCTCATGCATGCATCAGACCCCCAAATGTGCCCCCTCCTGCTGGCCATGCCCCCCTTTACAGCGCTGCCCCCTATCTGTGCCTTCTGCCCCCGATGCGGTCCCCCTGCTTTACTTGAACCCTGTTGTCAGAGGAGAAGTCTGTGATTGCGACCCTCTGAGAGAGAGCGATCCCTTAATTAATATATATATATATTACTATCAAAAAGTTAGAATAGTGTATATTTGGCTTTCAGGAGAAATTTATGGAAAACATAAAAAGTTCCGGCTCCAGTGATATTCTACCAGGAAAGTCGGGTATTTAAGTAGAAGCAGTAATGGGGATTTCCTTATCTCAAAGAATTTATTGAAACAAAAGCCAACCCCAGTGCTGGGTATACCCCACCAAATGTCAGTGTCTCAATAACTTGTTATGTGGCCTTGAGCATCAATCACAGCTTGACAACGACATCTCCTGTTCACAAGGTGACTTATTGTCTGCTGAGGTACGGCATCCCACTGTTCTTGAATGGTAGCCCTGAGGTCATTGAGATTCTGGGGTACAGAGTTATGAGCCTCTACACGGTGACTCAGCTGATTCCATAGGTTTTCAATGGAATTTTAGGTCTGGAGAAAGTGCAGGCCACTCCATTTGAGGTCCCCAGTCTCCAGCAGCCGTTCCCTAATGATGTGACCTCAATGGACTGGAGAATTATTCTCCATGAAGATCACATTAGGCCTGTGTTGTTCCTGCAGAGGCACAATGACTGGATTAATGATGTTATTTAAGTAGAATGGGTTTGTCACTGTACCATTCACAAAGTGTAGGACAGTTCTGTATTAAATAGACACACCTGCCCACACTGTAACACCACCACAGTCAAAGGCTCGTCTGGTGACAACAGTGGCGCATATCGCTCTCCTTGATGTCTGCAACATCGCTGGTGGCCATCATTTCTGCTCAGCATTAATCGAATTTCATCAGTGACTAGCACCAAGGCCCACTGGTCCCTCGTCCAGAGTAGATGCTCCCTGGTCCATGCAAGATGATGACGCCTATGCCTGGTGGTGTGGTCAGGTACGCTTGCAGGTCATCTAGCACGCAGACCGCGCTGATGTTAATGGTTTCGAATGATCTGCCATGACACTTGGGTGCCTCTCACCTCCCTTAAATGTGCCTGGAGGGGTGTGGCATTCATCATTCGGTTCTGCAGGGCATTGTTCACAATACTGCAGTCATCAGTGTGGGATGTGGCCAAAGGATGTCCACTTCTCTGCCTTTCTATGACTCTTCCAGTCTCTCTGTATCTCTGATACAACCTACTGATGACACTCTGTGACATTCTGAGCTCAGTGACCACTTCTGTCTGAGAACATCCTGCTTTAAGCCTCGCAGTGGCGAGGTACTGTTCATCAATTGCCTTGGAAAATGTCTTTCTCCTGTTCAGCCTGCTGGGTTACCCCAGGTACCATCAAATCTTGAAGATCTGCCTTCAGCATATCACGCCTATGCCGACGTCTTCGATAAGAAGGAGGCTGAGACGTTACCTCCACATAGGGCCTATGATTGTCTTATTGACCTGGTTCCTGACCGTCCCCGTGGTCATATTTATCCCCTGTCGCCATCAGAGACACAAGCCATGTCTGATTATATTAAAGAAAATCTTGATAGAGGATTTATCTGGAAATCATCTTCTCCGGCTGGTGCTGGCTTCTTTTTTGTGAAGAAAAAAGACGGTTCTCTCCGGCCATGCATCAATTATAGGGATCTAAAAAAGATCACAGTGCAAGAACAAATACCCTCTTCCCCTTATTCCAGAGTTGTTTGACCACCTCAGAAGGGCTAAGATCGTCTTCAAATTAGATCTGCATGAGGCCTACACTTGATCCGAATTTGTCAATGGGATGAGTGGAAGACCGCCTGTGACGGTCACTATGAATATCTAGTGATGCCCTTCGGGCTAAGCAATGCCCCGACAGTATTTAAAGAAGTCGTCCATGATATCTTTAGAGACTTACTCTATTCCAGTGTTGTGGTCTATCTTGACGATATTCTAATCTTGTCTCCCGATTTGGCTACTCACCGGAGGAAGGTTCGTCTGGTTCTTCAAAGGCTAAGAGAGAATAATCTGTACACCAAATTTGAAAAATGTATCTTCGAACAATCCTCGCTTCCATTTCTGGGGTACATAATATCTGATACTGGCCTGCAGATGGATCCTGAGAAGCTGTCCATGATTTTGAAGTGGCCTCCTTCTGGTTTAAAGGTAATTAAACGTTTCCTGGGGTTTGTAAACTATCAGTTTGTGCCACACTTCTCTTCTTTGACAGCTCCCATCTCAACCTTGATGCGCAAAGGGGCGAATCCCAAAAGTTGGACTGCTGAGGCTGAATCAGCCTTTCAAGCCTTGAAGCAGGCCTTCTCTAAGGCTCCAGTACTCCATCGTCCTGATGCCAGTAAGCAATTTTTTTTGGAGGTGGATGCATCGTCTATTGGAGCTGGGGCGGTGCTTCCACAAAAGTATCCCTCAGGTAAGATGATTACCTGTGCCTTCTTCTCCGGGGCCTTCTCCGCTCCTGAGTGCAACTACTCGATTGGGGACAGAGAGTTGTTGACCATCAAAATGGCATTGGAGAAATGGTGATACCTTCTGGAGGGAGCCAGTCATCCTGTGGTAATCTATACTGACCACAAGAACCTCACCTATCTGCAGTCTGCACAGAGACTTAATCCTCGACAAGCTATATGGTCCCTGTTCTTTGCCCATTTTGATTTTGTTCTTTACTTTTGTGCTGCAGATACGAACATCAAAGCAGATGCTCTCTCGAGATCCTTTGATTCTACCACCCAGGAGGAGGAGCCCCTATATTTAATCAATCCCGCTAAAATCTCGGCCTGTCCTGTCAAGCTATCTGAGATTCCTTCTGGAAAGACCTTTGTTGCAGAGTCTCTCAGAAAGCAGGTCTTACTATGGGGTCATTCATTTAAAGTGGTGGGTCATGCCGGTCAGCGAAAGACCTTCAGGTTTATTGTACAGCGGTACTGGTGGCTGTCCATGCGACAAGACATCCAAGAATTTGTCACTGCTTGTCCGTCCTGTGCACATAATAAGACTTCCAAACAACGTCCAGCTGGCCTTCTGCTTCTTGTTCCTGAGGTTCCGTGGCAACAAATAGCCATGGACTTTATTAGGGATCTACCCACTTCCTCTGATTGTTCTGTGATTTGGGTAGTGGTAGACCGCTTCTCTAACATGGAGCATTTCGTTCCTCTGCCTGGACTCCCTTCTGCTTCCCAACTAGTCAATAAATGTATTTCCATCTCCATGGCTTCCCAGAAAATAGAGTGAACATCAATGCCCCTCTTCTTTTAAAAAAAAATTTTTGTCTAGAGCCAGGCCTCAGGAGAGGGAGTGTAAGAGGGGGGGGTTACTGTTAGCCCAGCGGTCTGTGCCGGCACTGCTGCCCCTACCCACTGGCACAGGTGCCGGGCTCCCTCTTTCTCTCCTGCTGCCATGTGCCATGCTGACATGCGCTGGTAGCTTAACTGTTGTATCTATGCTCCATGCCAGAGTTTACTTTCTGCTGGAGACCTGTAGTGTTGTTAGGGCTTGTATGGGTGTGTGTCTCCTCACTTGTGAGGCAGCACATACAAGCCCTCTGTCTCACCAGCCTATGGCTCGATTGCAGGAAGTATTTAAAGGCGCTTCCTACCCCAGGAACATGCCTGAGCAACTCATGGTCACTAGCTTGTTTAGTTCTGCTTTGCTCTGTACCGGACCCTGCTTTTGGAACTATCTGATTTTGTCTGTTTGCCACCTGCCTCTGACTTCGTTTACAGACCTTGCTTATTTGCCGCCTGCTTCTGACCTTGGACTTCATTTACGGACCTTGCTTGATCGCTGCCTGCCCTAATCCTGGACTTCCAAACCACGTACTTCCCCTCGGTGCTTGCACCGGTATCTCTGACCCCCTGGTCAGCTCCCACTGACCTGGGGACTGCTCTGAAGCGACACATGGCTACTACCCTAACGGCCCAAGCCTATCCTCACCATCAGAGGCTCTAGTGAAGACCAGGTAGTTGCTTAGTCACACCCCTCCAGGGTATAGCCAGTCAGTGGCGCAGCATCTTATTATTAGTTAGAAAGTCTAAAAAGTCTCTCAGTATTCATTAAATGAAGAGGATATATATCACAACAACCATATACAATGCAGTTACACAGTGTTAAACAGTGCAAATTAACCCTTTAAAGTGCAATAAAGTAAAGAGTTGATGACTTTGCATAGAGGAAACAGGGGCAAATGTCCACAAACATCCAGACTACAAAGTCCCTCTTCTGGAGGCCTCTACCAACAGGTGTGTGATACTCCACCCAACAGCTGGTGCCAGGTGGCCTCCTCCCGAAGAATAAAGCACAGTTTAATCAATGATCTGCAGATGGTATTTTTTCTAGGGAAGGGACAGCCTCCTCGCTCCAGCCACCCTCCTGATGTCCAACCCATTTAGGTTTCCTGTAGCAGGGAATAGTAAGGCCTGAGTGTTTCAGGTAGAGGATAGCCGTCTACCGGAGACACGGGAACATTCCGATTAAATAACTTTCTTTTCAGCTTCAGATCAAGAAAACTTTATTTCTGTAAAAACAAAACAAAAAAAAAAACACAATTATTACACTGCTCCCCGAGCCAACAGTTTCTTGCAGTTCTTTCTGATCTCAGCTATCAAAGCTACTGAAAACTCCCAGACCTCAGGCTGACGGGGAGAAGGGATCCGCCATCACACCTCTCTGGGAGATCTCGCTGAAGGCAGAGAGAGGCCGCCCCATCAGGGCTCCAGATGGCGACCAAAATGGTTGCCAATGCGACTTAGAATTTACAAATGGCGACAAGACTTTTTAGTCTTGTCGCCATTTGCGACTAGACCCGCCGCCGCAGCTCTGCAGTTGAATACAGCGTTGGGCACAGGAGCTGATAGTTCTCTGCCCCGCTGCCGATGTTCTTCTCAGCAGCGCAGTGGAGAAGGAGTCTCTCCCCCCTGTGCTGCTGCCGCCTCCGCCGATAAGAAGAGATGGGAGGAGGAGGGGAGGGGCTGTGGCCACTGCGCCACCAATGAAGAAAACTGACCTGTAATACAAATACAGGAGGCGGATACCGGAATCAAATAGCCGGCACCCGACCTTTGTAACAGGGAGCTGCGATCAGCAGCAGTTGAGTTAACCCTTCAGGTGCGGTACCTAAGGGGTTAACTGCCGCTGATCGCAGCTCCCTGTCACAAAGGTCGGGTGCCGGCTATTTGATTCCGGCACCCGCCTCCTGTATTTGTATAATAAACATTGGTGGCACAGTGCCCCCCCCCCAACACCCCAGTATAAGAAACATTGGTGGCACAGTGCACCCCCCAACACCCCAGTATAAGAAACATTGGTGGCTCAGTGGGAAGTGCCAATGAGGGTTAAAAAATAATTTAAAAAAATTAACTTACCTCCTCCAGTTGATCGCTTAGCTGGCAGTCTTCTGTTCTTTCTGCAGGACCTGTGGTGACGTCACTTGAGCTCATCACATGGTCCATGTGATGTATCATGTGATGAGCACAGTGATGTCACCACAGGTCCTTTGACAGGTCCTAAAGAAAGAACAGGAGACGATCAATTGGAGGAGGTGAGTTAATTTTATTTAAATTTTTTAACCCTCATTGGCACTGCCCACTGCGCCACCAATGTTTATTATATTGGGGGGGGGGGGCAACAACAATGTTTATTATGTTGAGGGTGGGCGCACTGCGCCTCCAGTGTTTATTATATTGACCTACTATGCATTCTCTATTAAAGAATGCTATTAATTTCCCTTATAACCATGTCATAAGGGAAAATAATACAGTGAATAGACTGTCTCCTAGCAACCATGCGTGAAAATCGCACCGCATCCGCACTTGCTTGCGATTTTCATGCAGTACCATTAGCTTCTATGGGGCCTGTGTTGCGTGAAAAACGCTGAATATAGAGCATGCTGCGATTTTCATGCAACGCACTAAGTGATGTGTGAAAATCACCGCTCATGTGCACAGCCCCATAGAAGTGAATGGGTCCGGATTTAGTGCGGGTGCATTCCGGTATTCTGAATGCCAGATCTGGCACTAATACATTCCTATGGGGAAAAACGCTGGATCCGGCATTCAGGCAAATCTTCAGTTTTTTTCGCCGGAGATAAAACCGTAGCATGCTGCAGTTTTATCTTTTGCCTGATCAGTCAAAATGACTGAACTGAAGACATCCTGATGCATCCTGAACGGATCGCTCTCCATTCAGAATGCATGGGGATATGCCTGATCAGTTCTTTTCCGGTATTGAACCCCTAGGACGGAACTCTATGCCTGAAAAGAAAACCGCTAATGTGAAAGTACCCTAAAATATTAAGTTTAAATCCCCCCTTTCCCAATTTTACATATAAAATAAATAAACATATTACACAGAGCTGTCAAAACTATTAAAAAATATCTCCTATGCGATGAGCATTCGCCATTTTTTAGTCACCTTGTCACCCCAAAAAATAGGATAGGACTGTTCTATTATGGGCCGAATGTTTAATAAAATGCGAAATACACGCGGCTTTTCTGCTGTTTTTTTTTTTTTTTTGCGCGGTATTGAGTATCGCAATACTTTTTTATGGGGACGAAAGCGAATCAAAATTTTGGTATCAAAACAACACTACGCAGATCTGATCGGAGTAGCGTTGTCACGATACAAAATTTTGATTCGGTTTCGATTTGACGACTAAAAATTTCAGTTCAGGAGCCAATGGCTACTAGGTATTTTTTTTTGTCTGGGGCACTGCCCATATACCTGACAGCCGGCAGGAGGAGGCTGACCCTTCCCTACAACAAAAACCATCTGCAGATCATAGATTCCTGCAAACTGTGCTGCACGGCTGTATGATAGAGATCCGTCCTTCCCACTCCTCCGCCTCTCATGTCACATGACCATCCAATGCTGAGCTCCGTCCCCTGCACTGATCACATGATGGTGACATCATCACAGGTCCTTCCCCACCTCTCCTCCTCTCCAATGCTGAGCCCCGCCCCCTGCACTGATCACATGACGGTGACATCACCCCAGGTCCTTCCCCAACCTCTCCACTGCTGAGCCCCACCCCCTGCACTGATCACATGATGGTGACATCATCACAGGTCCTTCCCCCACCTCTCCTCTCCACTGCTGAGCCCCGCCCCCTGCACTGATCACATGACGGTGACGTCACCCCAGGTCCTTCAGCTCTGGCAGTGCAGCAGATACTGGGCAGGTCCTGGTCGGTAGTCAGGGCTCTTGTTCTCTCTGGTATCAGCCATTCCTCCAGCCTGCAGGTAAGATGAGCTGTGAGGAGACAGTGTGGTGGAGAGCTCAGACATGTCACCTCTGGAGATTCTCCTCCATTACACACAAGGAATCCTTCTCCGCTCCTCAGCTTAGTGTGATGGGGGAGGAGTAAGGATAGTGGGGGTTGTCATCATTCTGTGCTGGATGAGGGAATCTGCTCCGTATGAATGAGGGAAACACTGCCAGGAGCTCAGATACACACAGAACTTAGGGTCTCCTGCCTCCACACACTGCACTGCCAGGAGCTTAGATACACCCTGCACTGCCAGGAGCTTAGATACACACAGAGCTCAGAGTCTCCTGCCTCCACACACTGCACTGCCAGGAGCTTAGATACACACGGAGCTCACGGTTTTCCCGTCAGTGCAGCTTTATGAGGGTCTGAGTTTTGCGGGATGAGTTGTACTTTTTCTCGCTCTCATTATCGGGGACATGGGACTCACTGATTAACCTTTATTCTTTTTTTGGAGGTGTCATGAAGAAAACCAGCAATACGAGCCTTCTCCTGAATGAGCCACCAAGGATGGACAGGAAGGAGATCAGCAGAAGAATATTAGACCTCACCTTGGAGATCATCTCCCTGCTGAGCGGAGAGGTAAACTTTTCTAGATTTCTCTCCTCTTTATTGTATTCTGTAACAAGTCAGACATCGGGAAGGAGAATCCATCATAGGAAGTGATAGGAAGAGTCCAGGGTCCTGGAGAACGGCCTCCAGACCTTCCAAGTGACGGAGAACCTGAAGATCAGCCCCCAGTATGGTGAGAGATGTATCATGTGACCAGTGACCAATAGTCATGTTGTAGGAGCCATGAGAAGGTAAGTAGGCACGTTGTACCAGGAGAGGAAGGGCTGCTGTGTGCTGCTAGTGGCGTTACAAATACATTGTTAAAAGCAGGATTTAAAATCCTAAGAACAATTACTGTTCTCTGTTGTATCTGGGGTAATCGCCAGCAGGACTGGAGACTTTCTTCGGTGCACACTGTCATATGTTAAAGGTATACAGAACTGGAGCAGGAGGTCTGAATACCGCTGGGACAGGTGGGAGCATGCTGCCCATCTGAAAGTTCACATTAGAGTTCAGAATGAGAGAATTGGTAATCTGGAGAGGAGCATGCTGCTCATTGAGGAAGCATTCAGTGGAGTAGAAATGGCAGCTGGAGATAAGGGTCAGGAGGAGCAGGTAGGTAGCTGGGTCAACGTATACAAGGGGAGTAGAAAGGGATCCAAGAAAAGAGAGGCTGATCCTATTACTGTGCATCTAAGCAAAATTGCCAAGTTGGGTAAAGATACAAGGGTGTCGGTCCCAGAAATGGCAACACTAGAGGATACTGCTCTAACAGCCAGGATGGGGGTGAGGGGGGGGGGGGTTGGAAGTACAGGTGGGCCTGTACAGTTAGGTCTTATAAGGGATTTTATTATCAGGACGGCGGATAGTATAACCGAATGGTTTGCCATCTCCCTCGTGCCAGGGTTCGGTATGTGGTGGAACAGGCGGATATGTTACTGGGAGAAACTGGTGATGACTCAACTGTCTTGGTTCATGTTGAAACCAATGACAGAATACATGGAATTTGAGAGAGGGCCCTTAAGAATAATTTCGAAGAAGTAGGTTGCAAACTTAAGGGAAGGACCTGAAAGATGGTAATCTCTGGAATACTGCCTTTGCCATATGCAACACGGGAACCACAGCGGGTCCTCAGTGAGCTAAATGCATGGCTGAAGTCCGGGTGTAGGGCAGAAGGGTTTGGGTTCTTAGAGCACTGGGCCCACTTTTTATTTGGGTACAAACTGTATTCTATGTATAATATGCCCCTTATTGGAAGGGGGTCTGCTGTGCTGGGAGATCATTCCATAGAGATGTGAGGGTGAGACAGAAAATGAAGTGGTAGATAGGTGACAGAGGGGTTAGGATATATTGGAGGGTGGAGAATCAATTATGGGGGATTATTAAGGCAGTGGACAGGGAGAGCCACATGTTACCAACCAACAATAAAAACCGGAACCTGAATGTGGAACATTAAATAGTAACTTTAAATGTATGTTCACAAATCCAAATCTACAGTCGTGGCCAAAAGTTTGAGAATTACATAAATATTGGAAATTGGAAAAGTTGCTGCTTAAGTTTTTATAATAGCAATTTGCATATACTCCAGAATGTTATGAAGAGTGATCAGATGAATTGCATAGTCCTTCTTTGCCATGAAAATTAACTTAATCCCCCAAAAAAACTTTCCACTGCATTTCATTGCTGTCATTAAAGGACCTGCTGAGATCATTTCAGTAATCGTCTTGTTAACTCAGGTGAGAATGATGACGAGCACAAGGCTGGAGATCATTATGTCAGGCTGATTGGGTTAAAATGGCAGACTCGACCTGTTAAAAGGAGGGTGATGCTTGAATTCATTGTTCTTCCATTGTTAACCATGGTGACCTGCAAAGAAACGCGTGCAGCCATCATTGCGTTGCATAAAAATGGCTTCACAGGCAAGGATATTGTGGCTACTAAGATTGCACCTCAATCAACAATTTATAGGATCATCAAGAACTTCAAGGAAAGAGGTTCAATTCTTGTTAAGAAGGCTTAAGGGCGTCCAAGAAAGTCCAGCAAGCGCCAGGATCGTCTCCTAAAGAGGATTCAGCTGCGGGGTCGGAGTGCCACCAGTGCAGAGCTTGCTCAGGAATGGCAGCAGGCAGGTGTGAGCGCATCTGCACGCACAGTGAGGCGAAGACTTTTGGAAGATGGTCTGGTGTCAAGAAGGGCAGCAAAGAAGCCACTTCTCTCCACAAAAAAACATCAGGGGCAGATCTTCTGCTGAAAATATGGTGAATGGACTGCTGAGGACTGGGGCAAAGTCATATTCTCCGATAAAGCCTCTTTCCGATTGTTTGGGGCATCAGGAAAAAGGCTTGTCCGGAGAAGAAAAGGTGATCACTACCATCAGTCCTGTGTCATGCCAACAGTAAAGCTGTCACAACCAGACAGCTGAAAAGCTCTGACAGAGGCCTTTCAGAACCTCCTCCTTGAGTTTTCTTTGTTGTGCTGTTCAGTTCCTCATCTCGTTGGCCTCTCTCAGCTGTCATGTGGTTGGACTGATTGCTTCCCTTTAAATTCCTCCCCATGGTGCATTACTGGGCGGCTTATACTACTTCCTGGAGTGTGTGTGCATGCTGATCTTGTTTTCCAGTCTGCTACAAAGTTAAGTACTGAACATTTATCTGTTATTTTCTGTTTGCTGGATCCCAGGTGACCCTGACTCCCTCCGTGTCTGGTGTAGGGAGCCGGTGGTCGTGTCCCCTCACTATTGTAGGGTGTTCAGGGGTTATATAGTCGAGGTACGTGGATATGCAACCATCCACCTCTGGGATCTTTGCATAGGCTGAGCAGCCAGGGAAAGTCTCAGGTCTTGTACAGGGGTCTCGCTTTTGGTTCCTTAGCTTTGGATCCCCTCAGTCATATATGCATGTTGCTTTGTCTTGTTTCCTGTACACCGTCCTTGACATTATAAGCCGCCAAAACCGTCTCAAGCATGGATCCGGTTTCACTTTTGGCTGAACGCTTCCAGGGTCTTTCATTGGAGGTAGCTGATCTCCGTAAGACTTTTTCTCAGCTTCAAGTGACCGGTTCAGCTTGCGTTCATGGAGTTTGTTCTGAGCCTAAGATCTCGCTCCCGGATACGTTCTCCTGGGGTAGTGAGAATTTTGTGCGTTTTAGAGAGGCTTGCAAACTCCATTTTTGCCTTCTTCCCCATTCCTCTGGTGATGAGGAACAGAGGGTGGGGATCATTATATCGCTGCTCAGGGGTAATGCTCAGTCCTGGGCCTTTTCGCTGCCGGAGGGGGCACGGCCTCTCCGTTCAGTGGATGAATTCTTTTTAGCCCTGGGTCAGATATATGATGATCCGGATCGTATTGCTTTGGCGGAGTCTAGACTACGTCTATTATGCCAGGGTAAACAATCCGCAGAGATATACTGCTCAGAATTTCGGAGATGGTCAATTTTGCCATGGTCTTTCAGAGGGATTGAAAGATGCATTTGCCTTTCATGAAAGGCCTATTTCTTTGGACTCTGCTATGTCTCAAGCCGTTCGTATTGACAGGCGTCTTAGAGAGAGAGGAGAGATGTCCCCTTCCTGTCATACTCAGTCCCAGGACAGTGCAGTGGTCTCATTCTGTGCGCAGGGGTCTCGGTCGCTGTCAGCCCCTTCTGAGCAGGAGCCCATGCAGCTGGGGTTGATTGCTTCTGACAATAGAAGATTCAGCTTGCATTGGAGGGTTTGTTTTTGTTGTGGAGGTATAAATCATTTGGCAAATATTTGTCCCTCTAGGAGATTCAGGCAGTTTTCTGGGAGTAATAAAGAAACAAACAGGAAATCAAGGAGAGTTTTGCTTCCGCTCCCATCTTGGTGCAACCTGATGTTTCTTTACCCTTCATAGTTGAGGTTGATGCTTCTGAGGTGGGTGTGGGGGCGGTCTTGTCTCAGGGTTCCTCTCCTGCCAAATGGAGACCGTGTGCCTTTTTCTCGAAAAAACTCTCCTCCGCAGAGAGAAATTACGATGTGGGAGATAGGGAATTGTTGGCCATCAAGTTGGCTTTTGAGGAATGGCGCCATTGGCTAGAGGGAGCCAGACACCCTATTACCGTATTTACTGACCATAAAAATCTGGCCTACTTGGAGTCAGCCAAGCGTCTGAACCCGAGACAGGCCAGATGGTCTTTGTTCTTTTCTAGGTTTAATTTTGTTGTCACGTTCCGCCCTGGAGTTAAGAATGTGAAGGCAGATGCCCTGTCACGTTGTTTTCCGGGAGGCGGGAATTTTGAAGACCCGGGTCCCATTTTGGCTGAAGGTGTGGTGGTCTCTGCTCTTTTTTCTGAATTGGAGGCAGAGGTGCAGGCAGCCCTGTCAGAGGCTCCTGATCTTTGTCCTCCTGTGAGGTTGTTTGTGCCTCTCGCTTTAAGACACAAGATTTTTAAGGAACACCACGATACGGTCCTTGCTGGGCACCCGGGGGCAAGAGCCACAGTGGATCTCATCGCTCGGAGATTCTGGTGGCCTGCGCTTCGTAAGTCGGTTGAGGGTTTTGTGGCAGCCTGCGAGACTTGCGCTCGTGCCAAAGTCCCTCATTCACGGCCATCAGGTCCTCTCCTTCCCTTACCCATTCCTTCCCGTCCTTGGACACATCTGTCCATGGACTTTATAACGGACCTGCCTCGTTCCTCGGGGAAGACTGTGATTCTGGTGGTGGTGGACCGTTTTAGCAAAATGGTGCATTTCATCCCTTTTCCTGGTTTGCCCAATGCTAAGACGCTGGCGCAGGCATTTATTGATCACATTGTCAAATTGCACGGTATTCCTGCAGACATAGTCTCTGATAGGGGCACGCAGTTTGTTTCCAGATTCTGGAAGGCTTTCTGTTCTCGCTTGGGGGTTCGGTTGTCATTCTCTTCTGCTTTCCACACGCAGTCGAATGGCCAGACAGAGCGCGTCAATCAGAATCTGGAGACATATCTGCGCTGTTTTGTGGCGGAGAATCAAGAGGATTGGTGTTCTTTATTGTCCCTTGCTGAGTTTGCTTTAAATAACCGTCATCAGGAGTCCTCTGATAAGTCACCATTTTTTGGTGCATATGGGTTTCATCCGCAGTTTGGGACTTTCTCGGGAGAGGGGTCTTCTGGTTTACCTGATGAGGACAGATTCTCCTCGTCTTTGTCATCTATTTGGCAAAAGATTCAGGATAATCTAAAGAGCATGAGTGAGAGATATAAGCGTGTGGCAGATAAGAGACGTGTGCTTGGTCCGGACCTGAATGTTGGTGATCTGGTGTGGTTGTCTACCAAGAATATCAAATTGAAGGTTCCCTCCTGGAAGTTGGGTCCTAGGTTTATTGGGCCTTACAAAATCCTGTCTGTCATCAATCCTGTTGCCTACCGTCTTGATCTTCCTCAGACTTGGAAGATCCATAATGTTTTTCATAAGTCCTTATTGAAACCTTATGTTCAACCCATTGTACCCTCGCCTTTGCCTCCTCCTCCAATAATGGTTGATGGTAATCTTGAATTTCAGGTCTCTAGGATTGTGGATTCTCGTCTTGTCCGCGGTTCTCTTCAGTACCTTGTTCATTGGGAGGGTTATGGTCCTGAGGAGAGGATGTGGGTCCCAGTGACGGACATTAAGGCCACTCGTCTCATCAGGGCTTTCCATAGGTCCCATCCTAAGAAGGTGGGCTCTGAGTGTCCGGAGTCCACTCGTAGAGGGAGGGGTACTGTCACAACCAGACAGCTGAGAAGCTCTGACAGAAGCCTTTCAGAACCTCCTCCTTGAGTTCTCTTTGTTGTGCTGTTCAGTTCCTCATCTCGTTGGCCTCTCTCAGCTGTCATGTGGTTGCACTGATTGCTTCCCTTTAAATTCCTCCCCATGGTACATTACTGGGCGGCTTATACTACTTCCTGGAGTGTGTGTGCACGCTGATCTTGTTTTCCAGTCTGCTACAAAGTTAAGTGCTGAACATTTATCTGTTATTTTCTGTTTGCTGGATCCCAGGTGACCCTGACTCCCTCCGTGTCTGGTGTAGGGAGCGGGTGGTCGTGTCCCCTCACTATTATAGGGTGTTCAGGGGTTATATAGTCGAGGTACGTGGATATGCAACCATTCATGAGACCATTCATGTGTGGGGTTGCTTCTCATCCAAGGGAGTGGGCTCAATCACAATTTTGCCCAAAAACACAGCCATGAATAAAGAATGGTACCAAAACACCCTCCAACAGCAACTTCTTCCAACAATCCAACAGTTTGGTGAAGAACAATGCATTTTCCAGCACGATGGAAAAGTGATAACTAAGAGGCTCGGGGACCAAAACATTGACATTTTGGGTCCATGGCCTGGAAACTCCCCAGATCTTAATCCCATTGAGAACTTGTGGTCAATCCTCAAGAGGCGGGTGGACAAGCAAAAACCCACTAATTCTGACAAACTCCAAGAAGTGATTATGAAAGAATGGGTTGCTATCAGTCAGGAATTGGCCCAGAAGTTGATTGAGAGCATGCCCAGTCGAATTGCAGAGGTCCTGAAAAAGAAGGGCCAACACTGCAAATACTGACTCTTTGCATAAATGTCATGTAATTGTCGATAAAAGCCTTTGAAACGTATGAAGTGCGTGTAATTATATTTCACTACATCACAGAAACAACTGAAACAAAGATCTAAAAGCAGTTTAGCAGCAAACTTTGTGAAAATGAATATTTGTGTCATTCTCAAAACTTTTGGCCACGACTGTATATGCATCCTTATTACATGCGAGTAAGGACCACTTTATAAAGCATTGGTGCAGCCTCATCCGGAATATTCAGTTCAGTTCTGGGCATCAGTTTATAGAAAGGATGCCCTGGAGCTGGAAAAAGTACCAAAAAGAGCAACTAAACTGATAAGGGGTATGGAGGGTCTTAGTTACGAGGTGACGGGGATATAATGCAAATGGCTTTATATAAAAAGATCAAAGAAAAAATTTCAAAGGCAGTTGAGCCTCGAGGTGGACATATATAACACCTCAAAAAGAGTTTGATCGGTTATTTAGTTATATTGTGCAATCATAAAAACAAGGTACAAGCATCTATGCAAAAATATAAATGATTTATTATATGATAATTTAAAATACAAAAATTAATCAATAGGAAACTCAATAATCTGCAAAGATACACAATGATATGCAGTAGCCAAAATTCCCCACTAGATGGCACCAGACAAATACCAGCATATACACAGTACCTCTCAGACAGAAGAATATAATACAATCCGCCTCGACCACAATTTTTTTTATATAAAAACTCAATAACGTTAATAAAAGATATTAATCCTTGCTCTGCACCCAACTATGACAAATCACGGATAATGGGGTAGCAAAATAAATTATCAAGCCTGGGTACTGACTATAGAATGAGATTATTCCAATCGGAGAGTTACCTCCTGAAATAAATATTTAGGTCTTTTATTCAGATATAATATACAGTATGTGTGTGTGTATATATATATATATATATATTTATTTTATTCAGTAATATGCATTCTTACTGAATAGTGACAATATTGATGTAGCACTTTTAACAACTATACATCCGCCAACAGCAGGGAGTTTGCTAAATATCAGGCTGATTAATTTATATCCATACTAAACAAAATAAATGTATACATTACCGAGAATACAGATGATGTGCAGAGACTAAGGGAAGTCGTCTCTAAGGTACGATCTGGTCATTAGAATCTTTCTCCTGGGTTTTCTTTGTTTCTCTGTGTTTTCTCTTTTTTCTTGTTGGTGGTGGTGGCGGTGGTCCCTTTCCTCGTGTGTGTGTGTGAGTGGTTTATAATCGCAAGCTTATCAGTTAGACACACCTTCCTAGCTTGAAGTTTTCCAATCATTGTCGGCTAGGCGTGTACATATAATAAGGACTGTGATGTAATTGTATTACCCAAAATGCACTTCTGCACCTGAATGCGCAAAAACTTAGTACTGAAGCCCCTGTGCGGCCAATCAGGACTTCAGTACATGCGTTGAATGCTCCGAGTCTCTATGAAGAAATTCAGAGCATTAATGCTGCAATTCTTATTTTGGCCACCAGATGGCAGGCCAATATAAGAAATGAGCAAAATGCAAAGAAATTGTCATTTATTTTTATACATTATAGGTCAAAATTAAAAATTTAAAACATCATTTATAAGGTCATTTATGAGCCTTAAAATGATTATAAAAAAATAAAAAAAGTTACAAAATATATAAAAAAGAAAAAATATATAAAAGTTTAAATCACCCCCCATTCCGTATAATTAAAAAAAACACCTAAATAACAATAAATATAAACATCCTGGGTATCACTGTGACCGAAAACGCTAATAATATTAAAATAAAAAAATAAAATCCAATACGGCGAATGGCGTAACGGAAAAAAGTGTCAAAATGGCCGATTTGCAATTTTTTCATTGCTTCTCTTACCCAAAAAAATGAAATAAAATGTGATCCAAAAGTCATGCACACGCCAAAATGGTATCAATAAAAACTATGAATTGTCCCACAAGAAATAACCCTCTAAACAGTTCAGTAGACATAAGTATAAAAAAGTTATGGGGGTCAGAATATGGTCATGTACAAAAAAAAGAGTCTCAAAGTTTAAATATATTTTTACACTATTTACACATAAAAAAATATACATAGGGGGTATCGTTGTAATCGTACTGACCCAGAGAATGAACGGCATAGGTCAGTTTGGCCGTAAACAATACACCCTGGGAACAAAACCTGCAAAACAGTGGAGGGATTGCGTTTTTTTTTTCCATTTCCACCCTATTTGGAATTTGTTTCTAGCTTCCCACTACATTTTATGCCATAATTTATGGTGGCATTAGAAAGTAAAACTTGTCCTGCAAAAAATAAGCCCTCATACAGCTATGTGACTGGAAATATAAAAAAGTTATGGCTCACGGAAAATAGGGAAGAAAAATGAAAGCGCAAAAATGAAACAAAAATAAAATAAACTTCGGTGTCCAAAGGGTTAATATTACGTAACAATATAAAACGATACATATGTCTTATTGATTTTCTCATAACCAAAAAAAGAAAAAAACTGTTAACCCCATAAAAAATGAGGAGAAAACTGAAATTTATTAAGACATGAAATAAACATACAGTAACGAAAGGCACAAGGTACTGGGAGGATGGGGCGCCACGTGTAACGGAGCAACAAACCCTCACCCTCACTACCGTACTGACAGGGGAACGTGCCAAGAATACTGGGTGCTGAATCACATAAACATGGGTGAGATGTATCCTCACCCAGAGTAACATATAGGTGCATGCAACTCACAGATGTACCAAATATCCCCAATCATGCACGCCATAGCTGCCAGCCTCAAGAGCGTCCGGGGCCCGTCCTAAGGCTTCGTCAGGAGGTAAGGAATACACACCGGTGTCCACCTTATATAGTGAGATCCACATCCGGCATTGTTGTTGCGCATACGCCCAGTGATTGGGGATCTGACATCATAGGGGCGCGCCACCGGTCACCCGATGTTGACGTGCCACACGCCCAGCGCGCCGCACGACCAAGGTAGGAGGAGAGAGTCACGCAGATACATTCGTAGCCCAACCCACTCCAGCCCGGCCGCACGGTAACGGAGTGCGCGTCACCCGGTTACCATGGATACCAGAAAAAGGAGCGCCCCCACGATATTGCACCCCAGCGCACCAGTGCGATGCGCAAATGCCGGGTATAGATAGTATACTGTTTATGGAGAGCACGTATGGGATAGATACCATGATATTTTCACAACAATGGAGCAAAACAAAACTGTATTCATGTAGGCTCATGTAACAATCTGCACAACAGTAGGATTAATCCAATACATACTAAAAACAATAACACAGTAGTGCAAGAAAATTCAATACATGTACACCGTGTGATACAATACAAATACTCATATTCCAATGTGACTACAGCAGACAATTAGGTATATATAAAAATATATAACAAATATCTGAAAAAATAATGAATTTACATAAGAAAAATATATATTTATACATTTCATAAAACGGTGCCAATTAATCGGCAGACCATGATGAATCAATATGTGTAAAAAGTGCCAAGTGCATGTAATAAAGCGCTACAGTGTTACAATATGCATAGATATTAATACATAATGACCAGAATGGTATAAAGCCATATTGATAGTGTGTATATATGCAAAAAATATATATATAAAAAAGAGGGTGATAAACATATACCAAAACCATATACTAAAGTGCAATATAGACAACGACACTGAGTGTTTGACCAAACAACTACCCACCCATATAAAGTGCTAAATACATGATCATTCATAGGTACAATCATCAGTAGTGCATCCTAAAGTCACCACAGTATGCCAACATGATATGCAGACAGTATGTATAGGTACTCAAATAATACTGGTAAGTTCCTATTGTTCCATTGTTAATATTTGTTCCGAGAATCCAGATCTCCCATATTTCATAGTTGGATCTCAGAATGTCACAGATGATTTAGATGTACTATAAAAAGACAAATTGACATACAGTAAATATAATACATAGGGACAACAAAAATAAAAACATTGATTTTCTTATCCAAAACTAATGTCGTTTATAAGCGTATATAGATATCACAGATTTTCTGCTTCATTAATAAACGCCAAACTGTAGAGGTAATTAGCACCAGCTGCGTCTAGAGACCACCCTTATCTCCTGTCATAAATCCATAAGGAGACAAGAAGGCCTCTGTTTAGACTGGTACATCCATGAGAAGAAATCTTATTAACGGTGACTTTTCCATGAACTTCTCTCGGCCATCTTTAAAATACATACATATAACAATATGGCCTCTTATAGGTATATATAATCAAATCCACTATAACTAGGATACTTAGATAAATGTTTTATACACTTATGAAAAAGCACAACATAGGAAAGATTTGAAAAAAAATATTTGTTTTAGTCTTGCATAGAGGCGTCTAAGACGGGACATGATTAACCTATATGTATAAATAAATGTGCCACAAGCCAGGCACTCCCATTCTCAGCTCTGAGGAGCTGAGGATGGGAGTGGTAGTGATTCTGGCTGCAACAGTTGTTCACAATGGCAGTTCTCAGACTGATGCTCCCTGGGGCCACGGCAGTGATAGGAGGGCGCACCCTTTGTTCCCTCAGGTCACACCCTGAGGTTGGGAGTCCTGCTTGATGGTAGTTGGGGTCCCCTTGCTATTGTGAGTTTGATGAGGGTTCGGTCAGTGATTGTGAGCCAAAACCAGGTGCGGCTCTAAATACAGAACAGGCGCCGATCTTTCCTTTATACCTCATGTCTGTGGAGGCTCCAATCCTGGTTTTAGCTCACAATCACTGATGGAAATCACTGACCAAACACTGACGTGTGAATGAGGCTTATCTGTGTAAACTGTGTAGAAGTCTGGTTCTCACTCCTCTTCCTAAAATTCAGTTCTCAACCCATCCCTTGGTTGAACTTCAGGGACTTATGCTGTTTTTTAACCATACAAGCTATGTAACTAGTTGACCAGCTATATAGACATCTAGAAGATGACAATAGGAGGAAAGCTCATGGCTACCTTATTAATCAGGTCATACTGCCTGGTTGGGTTGATCCTGCTAATTAAAATGACTTCCCGCGTTCATGAGAACAAAGATGTTTATTCTTTATGCAAACGAGGTCTTCAGTGCACAGAGGGGCGGAAATACTGCACTCGATTTTCACAAGACAGGTATTATTTTAGTTAGCAGGGTCTTCCCTACCAGCCAGTATACCTGGAGTAGTAGTATTGAGCCTGCTGACAGATCTTCTGTAAGGATTGTTTCCCTCTTCAACCACAGGAGTACACAATAGTGAAGAAGACATCGGGGGACTGTGTGACTCCCATCATCCATCTCCAGGAGTCAGGAGGGCGGAGCAGGACCCCTCACCCCATCACAGAGCCTCCCCCTCACCCCCTGATACATGAGCAGAAGATCCTAGAACTCACCCACAAGATGATGGAGCTGCTGACTGGAGAGGTGACACTGCTGGGAATGCTGGGAAATTCTCCAGTAACAGCACTGGAGGGGTCTGGGTGATGACGGTGTCATTGTGTTGTCAGGTTCCTCTAAGGTGTCAGGATGTCACTGTCTATTTCTCCATGGAGGAGTGGGAGTATATAGAAGGACACAAGGATCTGTACAAGGAGGCCATGATGGAGGAGCACCAGCCTCTTATATCACAGGGTAAGACCCGTCATGTGCAGTGTATACACGTGTGTGCAGTGACATGTAATGGAGGAGCACCAGCCTCTTATATCACAAGGTAAGAGCCGTCATGTGCAGTGTATACACGTGTGTGCAGTGACATGTAATGGAGGAGCACCGGCCTCTTATATCACAGGGTAAGAGCCGTCATGTGCAGTGTATACACGTGTGTGCAGTGACATGTAATGGAGGAGCACCAGCCTCTTATATCACAAGGTAAGACCCGTCATGTGCAGTGTATACACGTGTGTGCAGTGACATGTAATGGAGGAGCACCAGCCTCTTATATCACAGGGTAAGAGCCGTCATGTGCAGTGTGTACACGTGTGTGCAGTGACATGTAATGGAGGACCACCAGCCTCTTATATCACAAGGTAAGACCCGTCATGTGCAGTGTGTACACGTGTGTGCAGTGACATGTAATGGAGGAGCACCAGCCTCTTATATCACAAGGTAAGAGCCGTCATGTGCAGTGTATACACGTGTGTGCAGTGACATGTAATGGAGGAGCACCAGCCTCTTATATCACAAGGTAAGACCCGTCATGTGCAGTGTATACACGTGTGTGCAGTGACATGTAATGGAGGAGCACCAGGCCTCTTATATCACAAGGGTAAGACCCGTCATGTGCAGTGTATACACGTGTGTGCAGTGACATGTAATGGAGGAGCACCAGCCTCTTATATCACAGGGTAAGAGCCGTCATGTGCAGTGTATACACGTGTGTGCAGTGACATGTAATGGAGGAGCACCAGCCTCTTATATCACAAGGTAAGAGCCGTCATGTGCAGTGTATACACGTGTGTGCAGTGACATGTAATGGAGGAGCACCAGCCTCTTATATCACAAGGTAAGAGCCGTCATGTGCAGTGTATACACGTGTGTGCAGTGACATGTAATGGAGGAGCACCAGCCTCTTATATCACAAGGTAAGACCCGTCATGTGCAGTGTGTACACGTGTGTGCAGTGACATGTAATGGAGGAGCACCAGCCTCTTATATCACAAGGTAAGAGCCGTCATGTGCAGTGTATACACGTGTGTGCAGTGACATGTAAGGGAGGAGCTCCAGCCTCTTATATCACAAGGTAAGAGCCGTCATGTGCAGTGTATACACGTGTGTGCAGTGACATGTAATGGAGGAGCACCAGCCTCTTATATCACAAGGTAAGAGCCGTCATGTGCAGTGTATACACGTGTGTGCAGTGACATGTAATGGAGGAGCACCAGCCTCTTATATCACAAGGGTAAGAGCCGTCATGTGCAGTGTGTACACGTGTGTGCAGTGACATGTAATGGAGGAGCACCAGCCTCTTATATCACAGGGTAAGAGCCGTCATGTGCAGTGTATACACGTGTGTGCAGTGACATGTAATGGAGGAGCACCAGCCTTCTATATCACAGGGTAAGAGCCGTCATGTGCAGTGTATACACGTGTGTGCAGTGACATGTAATGGAGGAGCACCAGCCTCTTATATCACAAGGTGAGACCCGTCATGTGCAGTGTATACACGTGTGTGCAGTGACATGTAATGGAGGAGCACCAGCCTCTTATATCACAAGGTAAGACCCGTCATGTGCAGTGTATACACGTGTGTGCAGTAACATGTAATGGAGGAGCACCAGCCTCTTATATCGCAAGGTAAGAGCCGTCATGTGCAGTGTATACACGTGTGTGCAGTGACATGTAATGGAGGAGCACCAGCCTCTTATATCACAGGGTAAGAGCCATCATGTGCAGTGTATACACGTGTGTGCAGTGACATGTAATGGAGGAGCGCCAGCCTCTTATATCACAAGGTAAGAGCCGTCATGTGCAGTGTATACACGTGTGTGCAGTGACATGTAATGGAGGAGCACCAGCCTCTTATATTACAAGGTAAGAGCCGTCATGTGCAGTATACACACGTGTGCATGTAATAGAGGAGCTACACAAATCTACAGGGTCCTTTAACATCATGTTAGGGCCCTGCATTTGCCTTACAAGTTAAACATAATCATAGGGCTTTATTCACCTGACAGATAGTAAATAGGTGTCGTATTGGCACTGCGATATTCGTGTAGACTGCTTAATGATGACATCATGCACCAGACCACCGCAGCAGGACGCATGTGTTACTGTGAGCTTAGGCAATTGCAACTTATCAGGGACATGTGTCGAGTTCTCCGGCCTCTCAAAGCTACCGCCAGATGTGAGAGTAGAGAAAACATCGAGATCAACTAGGTCATCCCTGATCTTGATATTGGAGAAAAGCTCATACTGATTCCACAAGAGATGTTGAAAGTAGAACAGCTTACACCTCTTGATCACCGCCCTGTAGCTGTTGAGGACCCACATGGATGAAGTTGCATGGAGAAGGAAGGTGGAGGATGAGGAGCTACGACTGGTGGGGAGGATGTTTAGGAGAAGTTGCTGGTGCAGGGGGAAATGGAGTTTTCCCAGAGACAGCTAGGGGATGATGATGATGATGATGATAATGACGATGACACTGGCCGTGACCAACCATCTCAATGCAGCTCAGAACATGAAAGCTGTTTGCTTGGTTGCTGACATAATCTCAAGTGTATTGTTATCATCCAGCACAATGATGACTACTGCTTTTAGACCCTCACTATAGAAGTTGAACAGGGGAATGTTTTTCTGATACCGAAAGAGGCTTAATTGTTGGATTACTAGGATATGCTCATTACTCAGCTTGCCACCAGGAGGCCTCTTTCTGCTGACTTCCCGCCATCCAAGTAGCAGAAGCCACAGCAATTTCTTTTGAAAAAAGCAGGTGATAAAATAGAACTAAAACCCCATATTTATTACCCTGATTCTGCAGATTGTAGAAATATCCCATATGTGACTCTAGAGTTCTACTTGACTCCAATACGAATCTCAGAATTGAAGGAGCACCTTGTAGATCTTAGGGGTCATTATTTTTTGGGACATTTTTCAGGCATCATTTCTAGTGATGAGTGAGCATGCTCGGCCGAGTACCGGTTGGGCTCGAGCATCGCTATGCTTGGCACGTGGTAGTACTCGGCCGAATTCTACTTGTGATCGTTGTATTGCTCGAGTCTCCTCCCCGCATGTTTGGCGCCTCCTAAGCAGCCAATCAACGTTCAGGTAGAGGTGGGCGATATGGCCTAAAATCTATATTGCGATATAATTTGAATCATGTGCGATATGCGATTATATATTGCGATATATTTTTTTCTTCTGTATGTATGCAAAAAATACAAATTACAAAACTGCCATCAGACATGTGCCCCAGAGCCAGTGCATCAGCCCCAAGCCCCATGCCATTTGCCATCATCTGCCATTAGACATGTGCCCCAGAGCCAGTGCCGTCAGCTCCAAGCCCCATGGCAGTTGCCATCATCTGCCATCAGACATGTCCTTGTCCCCCAGAACCAGTGCCATCAGCCCCATGGCCATCCTTTGCAAATAGATCCCCCCCCTATCCTCCAGCCCCCCCCTCCCCAGAATAATCGCTATACTTACCTTTCCTGCAGGGTGCTCGGCAGTCCGCAGGTGTCGCGTCTTCTTCCCAGCATGCATTGGGCGGGACCTGACGTCACACACAGGCCCCGGCCACGGAGCGGTGAGAAGCTTCTTCAATTCACTACCGCTCCGTGGTCATATTGCGGTCCGGTGATATATGCGATATGGACAAAATCTGTATCGTTGCACAGATTCATATCGTGCATATCGCATATATCGCCCACACCTACGCTCAGGTAAGTAATTCCCTTCAGTGTAATGCCATAGCCATGTTAGCTATTAGCCTTACACTGGTTGGCTGGCCGGAACACGTGATACCAGTTTATATAGGAGCCAATGTCCCGCGCTCGGATCATTCAGTGTCAGGAAGAGCGGACAGTAGGCAGGGACAGATAGCATTTTGCTGGAAATTCACAGAATTAACTCCCAAAAAACTATTGAAAGACCAAACAGTCCTCTTAAGGACCACAGTGTGTGTTCAACAGCAGTGCAGCACCATTGAAAAATTATTTTTTTTACCAAGTTTTGCATTCAGCGGTATCAGGGACAGGCGTCTTCAGGAAGGGACAGATAGTGCAGGGCTGGAAAATCGCTTTTTTAAGTACCCAAAAGCTTTTATAAGACAGAAAGATTTGATATTAGTGAGATCTACAGTACGCCAGTGTGTTTAGCAGACATTATAAAAAGGGGCTTATTCACTAGATTGTGCCTACTAGTGAGATATACACCGCGCCATCAGAGAAATGTTTTTTTTCTGAGGAAATTAACCTAATTTGTGCCACATCTGTTTGTGCGTTCAATCTGCAACCGTTATATTCAGTACTCCAGCAGAGAATTATTTATAATTTGGGCTAATTTAACTAGTTTTGGGCACATCTGTGTGTGTGTGTGTTTAGGCCGCAACCGTATATACAGTATTCCAGAAGAGAATTTTTGTATTTGGGACAAATTTAACTACTTTTGTGCACATCTATGTGTGCGTTCAATCCACAAACGTTATATACAGCATTCCAGCAGAGAATTATTTTGCTGGGGGAAAATTTAAATAAGTTGTCCAATATCTATTGAATAAACCTTTTAATATGAAGAAGGCGAGCACTAAGAGACGGGGAAGTGGGCGTGTTGCTGACGGTTCAGGCAGAGGCCGTGGCCCTGGGCGCAATGAAACTGTGCCAGCTGCCGGTTAAACTGGAAAAAAGAAAAAATCCACCATACCCAGTTTCATTTTACAGTTAACTGGGCATCGCAGGACAACACTGTCCAAGTCGGACCAGTGCGACCGGGTGGTCGGTTGGATGGCAGAAGATAATTGTTCCACCAAGACCAGTCTCATTAGCAAAGAGTCTGGTCCACAGAATCCTCACCCTGATCCTCCATCCTCCCACCATGTAGAGTCATCACTAGATGTGCCCTGATTCACAACCTCTTGACCTATTACAGGGTCAAGAAGATGAGGGTGGTGAATGTCAATTATTTGTTCACGAGGTGGATGAGGATGAGATTGTGGTTAGGTCAAGTCAGGAGGATGAGGAAGTGGAAGAGGAGGTGATGGACGATGAGGTCACTGACCCAACTTGGGAACGTGGAAAGCTGAGAGGAGGGATCTGCAGCACCGCAACAAGCTGTAAGAGGCAGTGGTGTGGCAAAAGGGAGAAGTCGGCCAACACCAAACAGGCCCGGAACCGTTACACGGAGCACCCACATGTGTAAATCTCCCTTGCCAAGTGTTCTGCTGTATGGCGCTTTTTTGCGGAAAGTGCAGACGACAAAAGAGTGGTAGTTTTCAACCTGTGCCACTGCTGTCCAATCCCATGTCAAAGGCGCAGGGCCGGATGCCCCTTGCCCTGCACCTGGGCCTTCGTATGCACCATCAGCAACTACATCCACTTCCCTGTCCCAGCGCAGCGTCCAATTGTCCTTACCCCAGGCATTTGAACGCAAGCGAAAATACCCAAAAACCCACTGCCCATAGCACTAAATGCACAACTTTCAAAATGACTGGCTCTTGAAATGTTGCCATATAGACTTGTGGAGACTGAGGCCTTCCGCAGCCTAATGTCGGCGGCCGTCCCTCGGTACGCAGTCCCCAGCTGCCACTATTTTTCACTGTGTGCCGTGCCAGCTTTACTTTAACATGTGTCCCAGAACATCACACGTGCCCTGACCAACGCAGTTACTGGGAAGGTCCACTTGACCACGGACACATGGGCAAGTGCTGGCCCTCCTTTATGTGATATACAGGTTGTATCGGAGTGCTTCTTCCTTGTAATTTTTGGCAGCACTTACACTGTATATACAATTGAATATACAGGAAAGAATGTTTCCTAACAATTTTTCCTCTAAAAAGGTTTAAAAATATATATTAAAAAGCCCTGTGTTGTGTAATAAAAAGCTGCAAAAGTTATTTCGGTAGACCATAAAATAAAAAAGCTACAAGTGTTTGAACCATGTGCTCTATATCACAAAAAAGTGACTGGTCATTAAAGGGTTAACCAATAAGTGCTTTCCCGGCTAGTAATGCCTCATACACACGACCGTACCTTTTCTTTTGGTCTGCAGGACACCAGCCATGTGTGGAGTAACGGATGCGGACAGCACATGGAGTCAATGGGTCCACATCCAAGCCACATAAAAAAATGCTGCTCAGATGCGGACTAAAACAATGGCCATGTGCGTGAGCCTTCAGGGAAAGTGCTTACTGGTTATTGCACGGACCTGCAGTATATCTGCAGTATACCCTCCCTCTATAAAGGGGTCTGTCCTTCTTACGGATACCATGGTGATGTGGAAAATCTTGCACCAACATTTTAGGCTCTCTTATCAATGCTCCAAACACTTACCTCTTTGAAACAATCCTGACTTCCAGGTTGAAATGAGAAGCATTTTGTTTAGGGACACATAAGGTCAGGTCACATCCAATCCTGTCAAGATACGGTATATCACCAATTCCATGCATTTTGCCAAAAGCTGTATTCTGACCCTACGGATGCTCCTGTTTCTGAGGTGTCTTCCATTTTAGCTTGTTTACTAATTCCAAAACTGTTCCCTTTGGATACTGCCACTCTTAATGTCCCCATCAGTGATGAGCAACTAGACTCAACCATAATGTCCTTGAAAAATGGGAAATCACTGGAAGAGGACGGGTTCTCTGCGATTTATTTAAAAACAAAATTAAAGATTCTTTTGCCACATTTGAAGAGTTTCTATGATTATATGGTGCAGGGTGGTCCACTACTTTCAGATCTCTTAACTGCATTAATTACAGTAATCCCTAAACCTGACAAAGATCACTCACTCCCGGGAAATTATACTGTAGCTCGATATCCCTCCTTAAAGCGTTTCTGCCATCATAAATAACGTTATGTAGCTGACTGATATTAGCGATGTGCTACTGTTAGCAGTACATAACCGTGTGCTTTATAACTCCCTGCCGCCGTTCTCTTAAAATAAAGACTTTTAAAATATACTAATGAGCCTCCAGGTGCTAGTGGGGTGTTGCTTCAGCACGTAGAGGCTCCGTCTACGCACCCTTTGGCACGCCCAGGTCCTGTTGATTGACTGTTGCGCTCTCCTTATCGTCACGTAAATCCTGCTCCTGTGCCGTCCCGTTTAGTATTTGGCGCAGGCGCAGTGAGTGAAGGACGCGCTCCTGCTGCCAGCTTCCTTTAGTGCAGGTGCAGTGAGGAAGCCGGCAGCAGGAGCGCGTCCTTCACTCACTGCGCCTGCGCCGAATACTAAACGGGACGGCGCAGGCGTGGGATTTACATGACTATGAGGAGAACTCGACAGTCAATCAACAGGACCTGGGCGTGCCAAAGGGTGAGTAGACCGAGCCTCTAAGTGCTGAAGCAACGCCCCAGTAGCACCTAGAGGCTCATTAGCATATTTTAAAAGTCTTCATTTTAAGAGTCAATCAGGTTTTCAATTTTTTTTAACCTCCTTAGTTCCGATACGATGGTTGAATATACCTCCTTTGAGAGGTTTTGTCAGTATAGAGCAGTAGATCCCTTTCTTTCATTTATTCCATGGTCAATTCCACTTTTTCTGATACTTTTATGTATTGATGGGAATCGGATTTGGGAGACACTCTTACTCTGGAACAATGAAATAGGGTTGTTTCGATACCAAAGTTTTGCATCGGTTTCGATACCACAAAAAAGTATTGCGATACTAGATACCATTCGATACCACGCAAAAAAAAAAAAAAAAAGCAGCATGCATTCCGCATTTTATGGAACGTCTGGCCCATAATAGATCAGTCCGATTTATAGCGTTTCCTGCATAGGACATTTTTTAGCATTTTGGACGTGGCGATATGTAATATGTTTATTTATTGTTTATATATTTTATATGTAAAATTGGGAAAGGGGGTGATTTATACTTAATATTTTTTTTTTTTTTTTTTTTTACTTTTTTGATTTAATAACTATTCCCCCCCCTTAGGGGCTAGAACCTGGGATCTTTTAATCTCTTGTCCTATTCCCCCTGATAGAGCTCTATTAGTGTCACGACCGCTATCCCAGCAGCAGTCGTGTCGCACCAGACGGAGGGGAAGGGGGACCCTTATCTACGGATGGGAAATAGAACGGTCACCCCTGACTAACCCTAAGCTGGCACCTGTCTGTCCTGATACCCTAGACGGGGTGTGAACCCGTGCGGCGAGCAGGATGCCTAAACCCTCAGTCACCCTAACAAGACTAGACTGGGGAAAGGCAGATGGGAGCACTAGTCACCATCACTCACGTCTAGGAGAACAACAGGGGAAGACAGCAACAAACAAACAAACAATCAATCAAACATAGATCGACTTATCCAGTCACGAGCAGAGAAGGTGATCCCAGTCACGACGGTCCACACCGGACGAGAGCTCCACAGCAATACCATCAAACGATCTCCTTCAAAGGTCAGAATAGCACTGGAAGTAAGGACTATATCTGGCAATGACTGCAAGTGAAACTGAAACTAATATAGTAGCTGGGAGTGGCAGACAGGACTCACCTGAGAAGGATGCCTACAAACTCCCAGTCAGGACAAAAAGGTTCACAAGGCAAAACCCTGATGACATACCCTGAACCACAGAGCAAACTCACAAGCTATCGCGAGCAGCAAGTCGCTGCGACCTTCTCCTCCCAGACCTGTCTGGATCAGTCACAGTCGTGACAGTACCCCCCTTTCTACGAGGGGCCACCGGACCCTCAAGACCCGGCCTCTCCGGATGGGACCTATGAAAAGCTTGAATAAGTCTGTCCGCCTTTATCTCTGATGCTGGCACCCACATTCTCTCTTCGGGACCATAACCTCTCCAGTGCACCAGGTACTGAAGAGAGCGGCGAACATATCGTGAATCAACAATCTTTTCTACCTGAAACTCAAGACTGCCATCAACAACCACCGGTGGAGGCGGTAGTGGCAATGGTTCAGGAGGTTCTACATATCTCTTAAGCAGAGATCTGTGGAAGACATTATGGATCCTTAGAGTCTGAGGTAGCTCCAGACGAAAAGCCACCGGGTTAATGACCTTAATTACCCTATAAGGACCAATAAATCTCGGACCTAATTTCCACGAGGGAACCTTCAACTTGATATTTCTGGTAGACAACCACACCAAGTCATTCACCCCAAGGTCCGGACCTTCAGAGCGCTTCTTATCAGCCGCACGTTTGTATCTACCACCAATTCTCTTCAAACTTTCTTGCACACTCTGCCACACTGATGAAAGTGAAGATGCAAATCGTTCCTCCTCGGGAATCCCAGACGGCCCCCCCTCACTAAACGTACAAAACTGAGGATGGAAACCATACGCACCAAAAAATTGTGACTTATCTGTGGATTCTTGACGACGATTATTAATGGCAAACTCGGCTAACGGTAAATAAGATGACCATTCCTCCTGATTTTCGGAAACAAAGCATCTCAAATATGTCTCTAGGTTTTGATTGGTACGTTCAGTCTGACCGTTGGACTGTGGATGAAAAGATGAAGAAAACGACAGATGAACCCCTAAACGATAACAAAAAGCTTTCCAAAATTTAGAAACAAATTGGGTACCACGATCCGAAACAATATCGGAAGGGACCCCGTGAAGCTTCACGATGTGGTCAATAAAAACCTGAGCCAGTGTATTAGCATTAGGCAATGCGGTAAGAGCAATAAAGTGCACCATTTTACTGAATCTGTCAACAACTACAAGAATAACAGTCTTCCCAGCTGATACTGGTAGATCCGTAATGAAATCCATTGATAGGTGCGTCCAAGGCCTGTTGGGGATGGCCAGAGGAAAAAGACGCCCTGCTGGACGAGTATGATCTACCTTAGAACGAGCACAGGTAGCACATGCAGACACAAAATTAAACACCTCCTGGCGCCACTTAGGCCACCAGAACCGACTAGACACTAATTCAGAGGTTGCCTTACTACCTGGGTGTCCTGCCAGTGTGGAGTTATGGTGTTCTTTTAGTATCTCCAGGCGTAAATTTTCTGGCACAAACAGTTTACCCGAGGGGCAGGAGGCCGGGGCGTCCCCCTGAGCTTCCAACACCCTTCCCTCTAAACCTGAGTGTAATGCAGAGACCACCACCCCCTTTTGCAACATAGGCTCTGGTACCTCAACATCACCCCCTCCAGGAAAACTTCGAGACAATGCATCCGCCTTAGTATTTTTTGCCCCCGGGCGATAGGTTATTACAAAATTAAACCTAGTAAAAAATAACGACCATCGAGCCTGTCTAGGGTTGAGACGTTTAGCAGACTCCAGATATAATAAGTTTTTGTGATCAGTAATCACTGTGACGGGATGAACCGCCCCCTCCAAAAAATGACGCCACTCCTCAAAGGCCAACTTAATAGCCAAAAGTTCCCTGTTGCCAATATCATAGTTCCTTTCTGCAGTGGACAATTTCTTCGAAAAGAAAGCACACGGACGCCATTCATCAGGGGACGGGCCCTGAGAAAGTACCGCTCCCACCCCCACCTCTGATGCATCAACCTCTACAATAAAAGGAAGCGAGACATCTGGCTGTACGAGAATAGGGGCCGAGGTGAATCTCTCCTTCAGAGATGTAAAGGCAGTTTTGGCTGCATGTGACCATTTGGAAAAATCGGATCCCTTTCGGGTCATGTCAGTCAGTGGTTTGACCACCAAGGAATAGTTCTTTATAAACTTTCTATAAAAATTGGCAAACCCCAGGAAACGTTGCAATGCCTTCAGGTTCTCAGGCAGATCCCAGTCCATAATCGCCCGGACTTTCTCTGGATCCATGCGGAAACCTGAATCTGACAACACATACCCCAGAAATTGCAGTTCTTTTACGGCGAACACACATTTCTCTAATTTAGCAAACAATTTGTTGGCCCTTAATATCTGCAGCACTTGTCTCACATGGATCTTATGTGTCTCCAAATCCGGAGAATAGACCAGGATGTCATCAAGATATATCACAACAAATCTCCCGATAAGGTGACTAAAAATATAGTTGACAAAATGTTGGAACACCGCAGGCGCATTAGTAAGACCAAATGGCATGACCAGATTTTCATAATGCCCTTCTGGAGTATTAAAAGCCGTCTTCCACTCATCCCCCTCTTTGATGCGAACCAGGTTATAGGCTCCTCTGAGATCCATTTTAGAGAACCATTTAGCACCAGCAACCTGATTAAAGAGGTCGGGAATGAGAGGAAGAGGATAGGGATCTTGGATAGTTATCCGGTTTAACTCCCGGAAATCCAGGCAAGGACGCAGGCCCCCATCTTTCTTTTTAACGAAAAAGAACCCTGCAGCCACGGGTGAAGAAGAGGGTCTGATGTGTCCCTTAGCCAAACTCTCCGAAATATAATCTTTCATAGCCTTCCTCTCCGGGCCGGAAAGATTGTATAACCGGGTTTTAGGTAGTTTTGCCCCAGGCACAAGATTAATCGGGCAATCATATGGACGATGAGGTGGTAACCCCTGACAACCCTTCTCAGAAAACACATCCATAAAATCTGACAGAAAGGCAGGTAGAGATGTTACAGAGAGTGTAGAGAACCTACTACTCAAACAGTTGTCCTTACAATGTTCACTCCACTCCACAATCTCCCCGGCCTGCCAATCCACCACTGGATTGTGGGTCACCAGCCAGGGAAGCCCCAATACCATAGGAGCCGGAAGACCGTCCAGGACATAACAAGAGATATGTTCTTTATGGAGGTCCCCTACCTGTAGATGGATATTATGGATGATCTGAGTTAACTCTCTCTGAGTAAGAGGGGAGGAGTCGATGGCAAAAACAGGAATAGCTCTGCGTACCGGTTCCGGAGTAAAACCCAGAGCCTGAGCAAACCGTGAATCCACCAAGTTGACCCCTGCCCCACTGTCCAAAAAGACGGAACAGATCTCAGTCTTATTGCCCGCCTCAACGGTAGCGGACAACAAAAACTGAGACATGCGTATGGAGGAAAGAAATACGCCCAGACTGTTATCCTCCGCACAATCTGGGGACTCTAGTTTTCCGGCGGCTCCCTTGTTTGTGGTCTCTTGGGTTCTGAGGGACATACCTTTACAAAATGACCCCTCCCCCCACAACGAAAACAAACCTCTGACCTACGGCGGACCTTAGAAGGATTCACCCGTCTAGTGGCGCCCCCAATTTGCATTGGTTCGACTGGATCATAACAAACCGATCCCTGCCCTATAGAAGCCTCTGTAGAATTTAATAGTCTCTCCCTGAGTCGTCTGTCGATTCTTATGGACAGTGACATAGCAGCCTCAAGAGACCCAGGGACCTCGTATACCGCCAGCGCGTCTTTTAATTTTTCAGACAACCCCTGGCAGAACTGACTCCTAAGGGCCGAGTCGTTCCATAATGTATCAGTAGCCCACCTACGGAATTCGGAACAATATAGTTCAGCAGACCGGTTCTCTTGCCGAAGTCTACGTAGCTTAGACTCAGCCAGTGAGACCCTGTCCGGGTCATCATATACGAGACCCAGGGCTTTAAAAAACTCCTCCACTGATCGTAAGGCCGGAGAGTCTGATGGTAGGGAGAAAGCCCAAGCCTGCGGATCTCCTTGCAGGAGCGAAATTACAATGCCCACCCGTTGTTCCTCACCGCCGGAGGACCTAGGGCGTAACCTGAAGAACAATTTACAAGCTTCTCTGAAGGTTACAAATTGGTCTCTTCCTCCTGAGAACCGATCAGGTAAAACCACTTTTGGCTCAGGAGTACCTTGGTTTCCCGTAGCAACGGTGGAACCCAAGGATTGCTGCTGCTGCACTGTTGCTTTTAATCCTGCCACTTCCAGGGATAACCCCTGTAATTCTTTTGCCAAAACCGTAACCGGATCCATAGTGGAACAGAAAAATACAAAGCAAAACAGCAAGCAAAAAAAAAAAAAAAAAAAAAAAAGGTCATTTATTTTATTTTTTTTAAATGGCCAGATATACTGTCACGACCGCTATCCCAGCAGCAGTCGTGTCGCACCAGACGGAGGGGAAGGGGGACCCTTATCTATGGATGGGAAATAGAACGGTCACCCCTGACTAACCCTAAGCTGGCACCTGTCTGTCCTGATACCCTAGACGGGGTGTGAACCCGTGCGGCGAGCAGGATGCCTAAACCCTCAGTCACCCTAACAAGACTAGACTGGGGAAAGGCAGATGGGAGCACTAGTCACCATCACTCACGTCTAGGAGAACAACAGGGGAAGACAGCAACAAACAAACAAACAAACAATCAAACATAGATCGACTTATCCAGTCACGAGCAGAGAAGGTGATCCCAGTCACGACGGTCCACACCGGACGAGAGCTCCACAGCAATACCATCAAACGATCTCCTTCAAAGGTCAGAATAGCACTGGAAGTAAGGACTATATCTGGCAATGACTGCAAGTGAAACTGAAACTAATATAGTAGCTGGGAGTGGCAGACAGGACTCACCTGAGAAGGATGCCTACAAACTCCCAGTCAGGACAAAAAGGTTCACAAGGCAAAACCCTGATGACATACCCTGAACCACAGAGCAAACTCACAAGCTATCGCGAGCAGCAAGTCGCTGCGACCTTCTCCTCCCAGACCTGTCTGGATCAGTCACAGTCGTGACAATTAGGGTGAATAGGACTTCACACTCTCCCTGCTGTCCTGGGCTTTGTGCACACGGCAGCAGGGAGCTTACCATGGCAGCCAGGGCTTCAGTACCGTCCTGGCTGCTATGGTAACTAATCGGAGCCCCAGGATTACACTGCTGGTGCTCTGATCAGAATCTGCCACTGCACCACCAATGACAGAGGAGGGGAGGGGACCCTGTGGCCACTGCCACCAATGATTTTAATACTGGGGAGGAGGGGGGTGCAGCACTGCGCCACCAATGATCATTAACATTTAATAGAGGAGGCGGGTGCGGCACCTGAGGAGTTAACTGCCGCTGATCGCAGCTCCCCGCCAGCACCAGCCTCCTGGATTTGTATTAAACGTTTACTTTTATTGGTGGTGCAGTGCGCCCTCTCTCCTCATTGGTGGCAGTGGCACAGGGGGGAGGGAGAGACTGCTTCCTTCTCCCATGTGCTGCTGAGAAGAACACGGAGCGCGCTGAGAGCAGCGCTCTCCATGTTCTCTAATACTAGACTGTGCAATAGCGAAGCCTAGTATTGAAAAAAAGGCAAATGCCGGTATCGAGGTCGATACCAGGCAAAAGTATCAATTGGGTATCGAAAATTCGACAACCCTACAATGGAATGAATGTTGTACGGTGATCAGCAATGGAAGTTGGCAGGTGAAGTTGATGGAAACATTGCTGAAGGTACTTCATAGGGTGCAATTGGTACCTTCCAGATTGCATATTATATATCAGTCATTCTCTTCTTTATGTTTTAGGGCAGGAATGCTTAACCTGCGGCCCTCCAGCTGTTGAAAAACCACAACTCCCATCATGCCTGAACAGCCTACAGCAGGGTATGGTGGGAGTTGTAGTTTTACAACAGCTGGAGGGCTGCAGGTTGAGCATCCCTGTTTTAGGGAATGCCAAGAGACAGGTAAAACCCTTCACATATAATGCACCTGTCCGATAGTTAACCAATTTTGGGCCAGTATTCAGAAGGGACTGTTTGTGGTCGTTCATAGATGTCCCTCTGTCACCTCCTGTCTACCCATTAGGTCCTATATACTAATGCAACTTATAAATCTGTACTATATATTTTGATGGTCGCGTGCATACATGTTGCTTCCAGATAGAGCCCCCCCCCCTCCCCCTATTTATCCATCTTAGCAGTTATCCAGAGAATTAACCAAATTATGAAAAGTGACCCTCTCAGATACTAGAAAACTGTTCTCTAAGATATGGAATCTATGGATGAATTGTGCTACGTCCCCTACTTTTTGTCCCTATGACTTTAAGAAGGGGTGGAGTTTTTTTCTTCTTTCTCTCTCTTCGCTCTCTCTTTTACCTATATACCTAGTTGGCCGAGGGGTGGGAGGACACAGCCCCTATCATTATTCTGCAGATAACTCCTTTATTTACTTTCTTTATTGTACTTTTTTGTACTTTTTATTGTACTTTTTTTTATCCACTTGCATATTTATGTATTTCCGTTCAACATTACCAGTAAATACTTTGGAAACATAATTTGATTTTTTGGGGAGGTGAGACGGGACAAAAATTGCAATTCTTTCCACCACCAAATGAAGCCTTAACTGGACACAGTTAAGAAAAGATGGGCGGGGCTAACTAGCAACCAGTCTGTAATGTTAGCGCCACCCACACAGAACATCCTCTTGTTGGCCCCTGTGTCAGGACTGTAGAGGAGAAAAGATGTCATGGAGTGACATAGCAATGGTAAGTCATAAAGATTAAAGGGCCTACCGCAGGCAGCAAATCATATAAATTGCAGGGGCCACCAGAACTGGCAACTCACTTAAGTTCGAGACAACACAGCCCACTGGGAATCTGCTGCTGATATCTGACACATGCTCAGTACAGGCTGCAGGAAAATAAGCAGTAGATGGAATTAGAAGCTGCAATTCCAACTGAAACGTCTGCTGGAAAATGGAGGATCTCAGTGTGGAACCAGGGAAAATGCAGCTTGTGCTGAGCATGAAAGTTAATGTGAAAGTTCAGCAGCAGCAGTGGAGGAGGTGCACTGAAACGTGCTTGACAATTAAGCTCTAGGTAGGCATTATGACTTTTTTTTTTTTAGTGTGTGAATCCACCAGCTTTATCAGGTCTAAGATCTAGTCAATAATGCAGTTTGTGTTGAGGAATGTGGGAACTGATCAGAATCCTGAACTTTGTCAGTGTATAGAAAGCTTTATAAGGCCAAATGCACACGGCCGTGTTCCGCGGCCGAGAGCGGTCCGTGGTAACATGGCCTGGAATCCTGTTGTGAGCAGGCGCGCATGGTGCAATTGGTTGCTATGACCCCGAGCGCTTCATGCCGCCGCTGCACTACAGTAATACACTATACGAGTGTATTACTGTTGTGCAGCGGTGGCATGAAGCTCACGGCGTCATAGCAACCAATGACGCCGTGCGCTCCTGCTGCTCTCAACAGGATTCCAGGCTGTGTTACCACGGACCCCTCTCGGCCTCGGAACACGGCCGTGTGCATTTGGCATAAGGCTGAAATTACAGGTGTAGTTTTTTCAACCTGTAGTTACGGCTGGATCTAATTCCAGCCTAATAGGATTGTTATATGTATTCTCTGCGGTTTGGAAAAAAAAATACATTTTTATCTTAACAGAAAATCCCAGTAAGAATTCTGATGAAGACATCATGTTATCACTAAATTATAAAGCAGAAGATGAAGATATCATGCAGAGCTCTTCAGAAGAAAACATCAATGTACATTTAGGACTTTACAGTACAGATCTGTTATGTAATCCCCCTAATCATGAGGAACCTTCTCCTGACCGATCACAGATTGTTACCACAAGTACAGGTCAGAAAGGGGGTAAAAGGTTCCAGTGTGGTAAAGAGTTTTCAGAAATCTCAGCTTTTTCTACATACAGGAGAATTCACACAACTGAGAAACCATATTCATGTTCAGAATGTGGGAAGTGCTTTACGGAGAAATCAAATCTTCTTAGACATGTGAGAAGTCACACAGGAGAAAAAACATATTCATGTTCAGAGTGTGGGAAATGTTTTGCACAAAAGTCAGATCTTGTTAAACATAAGAGAATTCACACAGGAGAGAAGCCATATTCATGTTCAAAATGTGGGAAGCGCTTTACAGAGACATCAAATCTTCTTAGACATGAGAGAAGTCACACAGGAAAAAAAACATATTCATGTTCAGAATGTGGAAAATACTTTATGGATAAACCCAGTCTTCTTATTCATGAGAAAAGTCACACAGGAGAGAAACCACATTCATCTACACAATATGGGAAAAGTTTTACACAAACATCAGACCTTGTTGCCCAAGAGAGAATTCACACAGTAGAGAAGCCATATTCATGTATAGAATGTGATAAATGTTTTACAGAGAAATCAAATCTTTTTAGACATAAAAAAAGTCATACGGGAGAAAAACCATATTCATGTTTAGAATGTGGGAAATGTTTTACACAAAAATCATATCTTGTTAAACATGAGAGAGTTCACACAGGTGAGAAGCCATATTCATGTTCAAAATGTTGGAAGTGCTTTACAGAGAAATCAAATCTTGTTAGACATGAGAGAATTCATACAGGTGAGAAACCATATTCATGTTCAGAATGTGGGAAATGTTTTACACAAAAATCTGATCTTGTTAAACATGAGAGAGTTCACACAGGTGAGAAACCATATTCATGTTCAGAATGTGAGAGATGCTTTAAAGATAAACCAAGTCTAGTTATTCATGAGAGAAGTCACATAGGAGAAAAATCATATTCATTTTCAGAATGTGGGAAAAAAAAATCACAAACATCAGACCTTGTTGCCCATGAGAGAATTCACATAGGAGAGAAGCCTTATTCGTGTTCAGAATGTGGGAAGTGCTTTACAGAGAAATCAAATCTTCTTAGACATGCGAGAAGTCACACAGGAGAAAAAACATATTCATGTTCAGAGTGTGGGAAATGTTTTGCACAAAAGTCAGATCTTGTTAAACATAAGAGAATTCACACAGGAGAGAAACCGTATTCATGTTCAGAATGTGGGAAGTGCTTTACAGAGAAATCAAATCTTCTTAGACATGCGAGAAGTCACACAGGAAAAAAACCGTATTCATGTTCAGAATGTGGGAAATGTTTTGCACAAAAGTCAGATCTTGTTAAACATGAGAGAAGTCACACAGGTGATAAACCATATTCATGTTCAGAATGTGAGAAATGCTTTATAGATAAACCAAGTCTTGTTATTCATGAGAGAATTCACACAGGAGAGAAACCATATTTATGTTCAGAATGTGGGAAGTGCTTTACAGAGAAATCAAATCTTAATAGACATAAGAGAATTCACACAGGAAAAAAAACGTATTCATGTTCAGAATGCGAAAAATCTTTTACACAGAAATCAAGTCTTGTTACTCATGAGAGAATTCACACAATGGAAAAGCCATACTCTTGATCAGAATGTAGGAAGTGTTTTACAAATAAATCCCATCTTGTTACAGACTAGAAACATCTCACAGCAAAGAAAACATACTCATGTTCAGTATGTGGGAAATGTTTTAAACAGAAATCAAATCTTTTTACACATGAGAGAATTCACATAGGAGAGAAGCCCTATTCATGTTCAGAATGTGGGAAAATTTGTATAGATAAGTCAAATCTGGTTAAACATGAGAGAAGTCACACACGAGAGAAGCTATTTTCGTGCTCAGAATGTGGGAAATGTTTTATATCCAAAGCAGAACTTAGGGAACATCAGACAAGTCACGCAGAAGAGAAGCTGATTTGTTGTTTTATATGGGAAAAATGTTTTGTAAGGAAATCAAATTCTATATCTTATCAGATAAAAACAAACCATGTTAGGTTTTGTAATATGGGAAATGCTATAGGAGCAAAAAATTTAACTCCAGTTATTCACAGATATTAAAGGTATATTCAGGTTTCATGGAATCAATCTATTCTCAGGATCTTTAGACTGTTGGTGGTCTGACTCTTGACTCCCTTGGCATCCTGAAAAAAGATCAACATACATAGTAATGTAGTAATATAGCTTGTAAGTCTGAAAAAGACATATGTCCATCCACTTCAGTCTATTTTCCTACAAAGTGCATCCAGTGGAAGGCAAAAAAAAAAATTTTTTTATTTTAGGGGAAAAATTTCCTTCCTAGTCAATCAGGCAGAATAACTTCCTTGATCAACTACCAATTTCCAGAATACTAGTTTTTATAACCTGTGATATTATTTAACTCAAGAAATACATCCAGGCCCCTCTTAAACTCTTTTAGTGAGTTCAAGCCCCCCTTCCCCCGTGGCAGAGAGCTTCATAGTCTCACTGCTCTTACAGTAAAGAACCATTTTCTATGTTGGTGTAGAACCTGCGGCCTGCGTTCCGGACTAATAAGGCCCCACAGGTAAGTTGCCCAAATATAGATCTTACCCCCTCAGTGAGTCCCCAAGCGCTACTCGGGACTCCTGGGATCTCTCGCCGCGGGACTTGACATGCTGCGGTTTTATCTTCGTCCAAAATGCCGGATCCGGATTTTTTCCCATTAAAATGCATTAAGGCCAGATCCGTCCCCGAGTGTTCTGGCAAAACGGATCCTTTTTTGCGGTCTGCGCATGCTCAGACCGCAAAAAAAGTGAATAAAAAATAAATGCCGGATCCGTTTTTTTCCTGATGACACCGGAGAGACGGATCCGGCATTTCAATGCATTTGTCATATGGATCAGTATCCTGATCCGTCTGACAAATGCCATCAGTTTGCATACATTTAGACTGATCTGGCAGGAAGTTCCAGCAACGGTTGCCAGAATCCTCTGCCGCAAGTGTGAAAGTACCCTAATTTGTTTCTGTTAGTTCTGCCATAGTTGAGAGAAAATGGAGAACCGCACTCTGAAAGTTTCGGTGCCAATCAAAGGCTAGAATAGCCACATTCATGCAGTAGAAATTGAGGCACTCAGGTTTTGGTTGCATTTAAGAATTTTTTTATTCATGCATTATTTTCATGTTCCAGTTGCCCAATTTATGCCGAAATCAGAAAATTGAAAAAGCTGACCGGACGTTTCGGTCTCAAACGGTTTAGAACTAGTACATACCCCCATTCGAGGAGGGGATTTCATTGCCTTAATAAATAAAAAAGAGGTGGAATGGATGTTCCTTTTGGGCACCATCCAACCGCAAGGGTTAAATATTGAATGCGACGTTAATGCCTGCTTATTCTAATGTTTATTTTAATATCTATTCTAATGTGATTATCGCCAGTCTTTTAGGTTCTGTCTTTTTGCTGCATTTTATTTGTTCAATTTTAGTCTGTCTACTTATGTTTGTTCCAGGCCCAGTTTTTTGGATGCTCATGACGTGGGATGGGGGAGGTTTTCCTGCTAATTTAAAACCCAGCGGTATCTTGTTACCTATCAATGCCCCAGACGAAGCAGCATTGCGAAACCCGGGTCGGGCTTTTTAGAGATTTTTTAAAAACAGTTTTAGCTGTAATTTTGTTCTTATCAAATACATTAAATATTTTTCATCTGACCCCTTGGTGCGTATTACATCTGCGATCCCTCTACTGAGATCTTTCTGAAAGCTGTGGTCTGATACCATCCAGGTTTAGGAGTATTCAATCTGTTGATTTCCTATACTGACGCCCCTGGACCTCTGTCCGTTCGATCTGCTCAGCTGCCTGTGAAGATTTTGCCAGGATCCTACATGCATTTTTCCAGTGGAGCTCTGTTTAGGAGTATTCAATCTGCTGATTTCCTATACTGATGCCCCTGGACCTCTGTCCGTTCGATCTGCTCAGCTGCCTGTGAAGATTTTGCCAGGATCCTACATGCATTTTTCCAGTGGAGCTCTGTAAGTACAATTGTCTTGCAGGCGTGCACTGTGTCTTTGCATACTACACTATAGTTTTCTCCTTTCAGCAGAGCTCTATAGGAGACATTTTAGATCTCTACGTGCACTTACCTATCTGGAATCCTGTGAGTATATCCTGTTCACATGGTGTGTTAGATGTTTGAACTCGCTACACCATAGAGTGTTTTTTCTATACCACAGATTTCCATACCAGTGAAGGTTTGTAAAGTTGGTCTGTGATCCCATTGGTATAAGACTTTCAAAAGGGAACTTATATTTACAAGAAGATTCCTTTCCTGCAGCGCAATCCTCCTTTATATTTATCTACAAAGAGTTCTGCCATAGTTGACATTAAACTGCCTTGGAACAAAGTTATTGGGATTTTTTATGATGGGGCACCTGCCATGGCTGGTAAACGAAGTGGATTATCAACCCTAGTCTGTAACAAGGTGATCGAAGAAGGAGGCAAAGCTATTAAACTTCATTGTATCATACATCAACAAGTTCTCTGTGCTAAACATCTCAAATATGAATCCGGTGCTAAAGACCATTAATTTTATTCGCTCTAGAGCCCTGTGCCACCGCCAGTTTAAACAGTTTCTACTGGATATCCAGGCTGAATACAAAGATGTTTTATATCATAACGATGTAAGATGGATCAGTCGGGGGTCTGCACTGCAGCATTTCTGCTCTCTCTGAAAGGAAATGTCACCACCAGACATCTGAGAAGCTCTGTCAGACGTTCTTCAGAACCTCCTGCTTGAGGTTTCTTTTTGTTTTGCTTTCGTTTTCTCATCTCGTTAGCCTCTCTCAGCTGTCATGTAGTTGCACTGATTGGGAAGGGATTTAAATCCCTTCCCATACTGCATCACTTTGCGGGTTATACAACTTCCTGGAGTGTGTGCATGCTACTACGGAGTCTTTTACAGATAAGTTTTGTTCATTCATTTGTGTTTTCCTGTTTGCTGGATCCCAGGTGACCCTGACTCCCTCCGTATCGAGTGTAGGGAGCTGGTGGTCGTGTCCCCTCACTATTATAGGGTGTTCAGGTGTCATACAGTCGAGAAACGAGGATATGCAATCATCTACCATAGAGATTTTTGCATAGGCTGAGCAGTAAGGGAGAGAGCCAGGTCTGTCGGATCTTCATTTTGTGTCTTCTAGTTTCTGTACACCTTCCGTGACAGGAAATTAGAGAATTCTTGGAAACAAAGGGACAACTGATACGAGAACTATCTGATCTTATTTGGCTGGCTGATTTGGGGTTTCTAGTCGACATAACAAAGCATCTGAATGTACTGAACACAAGTCTTCAGGGCAAAGATGCAGCAGTGAACCAGCTTTATTCACACCTCAAAGCCTTTGGAACAAAGCTGCAACTTTTCCAAAGGCATCTGTCACAAACACAGCCCAATACCATTCATTTTTCAGCGTTGCAGGAAATAATGAACAGTTTTCCACAGGATGATATCAGTGCGCAAACGAGCAGGTATGCAGCAGACATTGCATCTCTGGCTGGGAGTTTAAACTGCGCTTTCAAGATTTTGCAGCTATTGAAAAGGAGATCAGTCTTTCCTCTTCATTCTCTGTTGAGGCCGACGATGCTCCAGATCAGCTGCAGCTCGAGCTCATTGACCTGCATTGTGACAGCGAGTTACGCAGTCACCAACAGCTCTCTCTTGTGAACTTTTACGGCCAACTGGATAAGAGCCGGTTTCAAGAGATTCGAACATTGGATAAGAAAATGCTGAGCTTGTTTAGCTCAACATATTGGTATGTTCTGAACCTTAAAGGGGTTGTCCGGGATTGGGGACATTGTTCTAAGTGTACAACAGTGACACAAATATTACATACATGCCTATCCTACCTTTGCCACACATGTCTGATGCCCTGTTTTCATATAGCAAATTCTCAGCCGGAAGTGCCTATTTTCTCATAGACAGTGACGTACCGGGTCCCTTGCTGCAGAGCGAAGCCTCTTCTTCTGCTTCGCAGGGAGCCCGGTGACGTCACCAACAGCCTCAGTAATTATTCAGATCGCAGGGAGGGGCGGTAACTAAGCTGGAAGACCTTGCGCTAAGCCACGCCCCCCTCTGGCCCAGTGACTCACTATCAGCCTCAGTAATTATGCAGATTGCAGCGAGGGGCGGTGACTTGGCTGGAAGACATTGTGCTAAGCCACGCCCCCTCCGGTGACGTCACCGGGCATGGCACTTTTTAATGAATGATAGAGGTGGAATATTAATGAGAGGGCGGAGATGATAGTCAGCTGTAGCCACGTGATGCTGCGCTGGGATCCACAGGGCAGTGCGGCAGGAAATTAGGCAAAGATAAACCTAGATGTAAACAATGCGTGGGGGACCGTCGGAGCCCTGTAGAAGTGGCGAAAATACATAAAAACATTGGGGAAACTTTAATCAGCTCTTAATAGTGAGTACTCTTTAAAAAAAATTAAAATTTGATCCTGGACAACCCCTTTAACAAGAACCGCGTGAGGACAAGACTAAGTGACTCTAACCTGCGTGACATTTTGCGCATCAAAACCACGGCCTTTGAACCAGACCTAGTCTATGTGCTGAATCCAGATCTCAGTTTCACCCTTCACATTAGTGCAGGCAAGTTTTTTTTTTTTCAATTGAGATGAATACATATCTCAGTTAATGTCAAGTGGTCTGAATCAGTTATAAATATATTTGAACACATGTATACTTGGTGTTATGGTCCTGTTCACACTTTTTTAACTTAAAAGTTCACAGACAACCTTTATTACTTTGTGTAATGTACTTTTCAAGGTTCCTGATATATTTTAGCTTCCTGTTTTTTGTTTTTTTATATTAAAGGCAGAGTGATTTAACACCTGTTTAGATTTGTCATCCAAGTCACAAAATGAAAGGTATGCCGTTTTCAATAAACTTTGCATAAAATTAAGTTAATTTGCATTTAATTTTAAGAGTTCAAAGAATGTCAGGCAAAATGGTCGACCCTAGCACATGTTCACTTCATGAAATCTGTCACTCTTCGAAAAAAGTTTGGATATCCCTGCCTTAAACATTTAACAAGCCCCCCCCCCCCGCCTTAAACAAGCGCTTTACAAATGTTTTGTTGTTGTAAAGAAAATATTAAGGAGGGTACTAAGCATTTTGGCTGTAAAAATTTTAAGTTTTGTTTCTTCCAATAAAATGTTGCTTTATCCCCAAATTTTTCATTTTCACAAGGGGTAATGGGAGAAAAAGCACCCAATAATTTGTTACCTATTTTTTCCTGAATACGGTAACACCCCATATGTGGTGGTAAACTGCTGTGGGGGCACATGGCAGGACTCAGAACGGAAGGAGCGCCATATGGCTTTTGCAGCGCAGATTTTGATGGATAGGTTTATGGGTACCATTGGTTTTTATTTTTTAAGTGATTGTCTTATGTAGGGGCTGATTTTTTGTGGGATGATGTGACCGTTTGGGGTACATAAGACTTTTTGATCGCTTGGTATTACACTTTTTGTGAGGCAAGGTGAAAAAAAAAAAGTCTGTTTTGGCATAGTTATTTTTTTTAATTCTTTTTACAGCATTCACCTGAGGGAGCATATAATATGATATTTTTATAGAGCAGGTTGTTACAGATGCGGTGATACCAAATATATCTATCATTTTTCTTTTTGTTAAGTTTTACACAGTGAAATCATTTTTTAACACAATAAAATCTTGTTTTTGTGTTGACATTTTCTGAGAGTCCTATTTTTTTATTTTTTGGGCGATTGTCTTAGGTAGGGGCTCATTTTTTGCGGGATGAGATGACTGTTTGGTACCATTTTGAGGTACATAAGACTTTTTGATCATTTGGCATTACACTTTTTGTGAGGCAAGGTGACCAGAAAATAGCTTTTTTGGCACCGTTTTTTTTTTTTTTTTACAGCCTTCATCTGATGGGGTGGATCATGTGATATTTTTATAGAGCCGTTCGATACAGAAGTAGCGATACCTAATACATCTACTTTACTTTATTTTGGGAGAAGGACACTTTTTTAAACTTATTTATTTATTTTATGCACTTATATAGCGCTACTATAATCCGCAGCGCTTCACAAATATTAGCATCTAACTGTCCCCAGTGGGGCTCACAATCTACTTGAAACTTTTTTTTTTTAAATAAAACTTTATTTATTTTTTTACTACTTTTTTAACTTAAATTTTTGTCCCACTCTGGGACTTCTACTTGTGTATTGTAATGCATTGGCTATAAGGCCCCTTTCACACGGGCGAGTATTCCGCGCGGATGCGATGCGTGAGTTAAACGCATTGAACACGCACTGAATCCGGACCCATTCATTTCTATGGGGCTGTGCACATGAGCTGTGATTTTCACAGCATCACTTGTGCGTTGCGTGAAAATCGCAGCATGCTCTATATTCTGCGTTTTTCACGTTCAACGCAGGCCCAAAAGAAGTGAATGGGGCCGTGTGAAAATCGCAAGCATCCGCAAGCAAGTGCGGATGCGGTGCGATTTTCACGCATGGTTGCTAGGTGACGATCGGGCTGGGGACCCGATCTGTATTATTTTCCCTTATAACATGGTAATAAGGGAAAATAATAGCATTCTAAATACAGAATGCAAAGTAAAAAAGTGATGGAGGGGGGGGGGGGTTAAAAATAAAAAAAAGTTAACTCACCGAGTCCACTTGATCGCGTAGTTGCGGATCTCTGTCTTCTTCTGTAATGTTGAGCTACCGGCTAAGGACCTGTGGTGACGTCACATCACATGATCCAATCACGTGGTCCCTCACGATGGTGATGAACCATGTGATTGGACCATAGTGACGTCACCACAGGTTTTTTGCCAGGTCCTGAAGATAGAACAGAGACTGGCAGCTATGGAGCAGGTAAGTTAACTTTTTTTTCTTTTAACCCCTCCATCCCTAATTTACTTTGCATTCTGTATCAAGAATGCTATTATTTTCCCTTATAACCATGTTATAAGGGAAAATAATATCTACACAACACCTAACCCAAACCCGAACTTCAGTGATGAAGTCCGGGTTTGGGTCTGGGTACCAAACATGGCGATTTTTCTCACGCGGGTGCAAAACGCATTAAAACGCTTTGCACTCACGTGGAAAAATTGCGCATTTTACCGCAACACACCTGCATCTTATCGGGCCCTCACACGCCACGTTCGTGTGAGAGAGGCCTAAGTGTATTACTCACTGTAATACACTTACAGCTTCCTGCCTGTGATATCCAGGGGGCTGGATCTCACAGGCTCTCACGGTAGGCAGCCACGATGCCTAAGGAAGGGTTAAGGCGCCTATATAGCAGGGGTCCCGGCTATCAGTGACTGCCAGACCCCTGCAGCTGATCGGGTGGGCGCAGCTCCTGCGCTCGCCCGATCAGAGCACCGTAGCTGTATGGCGCTGGGATTTCTGTCCCAGTTTCCAGTGCCATACATGTACGGAGTTTGTATCCTACAGGTTAAAGATGTTTTGTCAGCATGATTAACCCTATTATACCTGGCACACTGCCTGGTAGGGGCCATCATGCTGATTAAAACAATACTTTTCTTTTGTCTGTACGCTAAACATAGATAAGATAATAGATCAGCGTTTTTCTATTCATATGCAAATTAGTAACTTTGAGCACCAGAAGGCAGGGCTGAGTCCTTGGAGCACTGCTTTGTCACATTCTCTTTGCTTTGCACACTTCCCCTCCTCTTTATCGACAGGGCTAGATATCAGCATGCGGAGGGCAGAGCTATCTCCTAGCATCTACATATCATATACACTATGTACTATGAGGGTAATTTACGATCAGAAATATGTCATATTTGTGGCACAGATTGCGGCACAAAAGGTTATTTGCACCGCAATCTGTGATTTTTTTTTTCCCCCCCTACTCACACCAGGTCTAAAAAAGTGGATGTGGTGTGGGTGGGGATGGGCTGGCCTGTTTTTAGCATGTAGAGATCCTTGGATTGAATCTTGGGAGAGATTTTCAGATTTTTCTTCAGATTTTTTTTTAGTATACAGTCAGGTCCATAAATATTGGGACATTGACACAATTGTAACGTTTCTGGCTCTATACACCACCACAATGGATTTGAAATGAAACGAACAAGATGTGCTTTACCTGCAGACTGTCAGCTTTAATTTGAGGGTATTTACATCCAAATCAGGTGAACGGTGCAGGAATTACAGCAGTTTGCATATGTGCCTCCCACTTGTTAAGGGACCAAAAGTAATGGGACAGAATAATAATCAGAAATCAAACTTTTACTTTTTAATACTTGGTTGCAAATCCTTTGCAGTCAATTACAGCCTGAAGTCTGGAATGCATAGACATCACCAGATGCTGGGTTTTATCCCTGGTGATGCTCTGCCAGGCCTCTACAGCAACTGTCTTCAGTTCCTGCTTGTTAGAATTGTGTCGATGTCCCAATATTTATGGCCTGACTGTATATACAGTATACTGTCCTCTGTAGTGTGTGTATATATATATATATATATATATATATATATATACAGTTTATTGTCCTATTTAGTATATACAGTACAGACCAAAAGTTTGGACACACCTTCTCATTCAAAGAGTTTTCTAAATTTTCATGACTATGAAAATTGTAGATTCACACTGAAGGCATCAAAACTATGAATTAACACATGTGGAATTAAATACATAACAAAAAAGTGTAAAACAACTGAAAATATGTCATATTCTAGGTTCTTCAAAGTAGCCACCTTTTGCTTTGATTACTGCTTTGCACACTCTTGGCATTCTCTTGATGAGCTTCAAGAGGTAGTCACCTGAAATGGTCTTCCAACAGTCTTGAAGGAGTTCCCAGAGATGCTTAGCATCTCGATTGGGTTCAGGTCCGGTGACTGCACCCCATCACTCTCCTTCATGGTCAAATAGCCCTTACACAGCCTGGAGGTGTGTTTGGGGTCATTGTCCTGTTGAAAAATAAATGATGGTCCAACTAAACGCAAACTGGATGGAATAGCATGCCGCTGCAAGATGCTGTGGTAGCCATGCTGGTTCAGTATGCCTTCAATTTTGAATAAATCCCCAACAGTGTCACCAGCAAAGCACCCCCACACCATCACACCTCCTCTTCCATGCTTCACGGTGGGAACCAGGCATGTAGAGTCCATCCTTTCACCTTTTCTGCGTCGCACAAAGACACGGTGGTTGGAACCAAAGATCTCAAATTTGGACTCATCAGACCAAACACAGATTTCCACTGGTCTAATGTCCATTCCTTGTGTTCTTTAGCCCAAACAAGTCTCGTCTGCTTGTTGCCTGTCCTTAGCAGTGGTTTCCTAGCAGATATTCTACCATGAAGGTCTGATTCACACAGTCTCCTCTTAACAGTTGTTTAGAGATGTGTCTGCTGCTAGAACTCTGTGTGGCATTGACCTGGTCTCTAATCTGAGCTGCTGTTAACCTGCGATTTCTGAGGCTGGTGACTCGGATGAACTTATCCTCCGCAGCAGAGGTGACTCTTGGTCTTCCTTTCCTGGGGCGGTCCGCATGTGAGCCAGTTTCTTTGTAGCGCTTGATGGTTTTTGTGACTGCACTTGGGGACACTTTCAAAGTTTTCCCAATTTTTCGGACTGACTGACCTTCATTTCTTAAAGTAATGATGGGCACTCGTTTTTCTTTACTTAGCTGCTTTTTTCTTGCCATAATAACAATTCTAACAGTCTATTCAGTAGGACTATCAGCTGTGTATCCACCTGACTTCTCCACAAGGCAACTGATGGTCCCAACCCCATTTATAAGGCAAGAAATCCCACTTATTAAACCTGACAGGGCACACCTGTGAAGTTAAGACCATTTCAGGTGACTACCTCTTGAAGCTCATCAAGAGAATGCCAAGAGTGTGCAAAGCAGTAATCAAAGCAAAAGGTGGCTACTTTGAAGAACCTAGAATATGACATATTTTCAGTTGTTTCACACTTTTTTGTTATGTATATAATTCCACATGTGTTAATTCATAGTTTTGATGCCTTCAGTGTGAATCTACAATTTTCATAGTCATGAAAATAAAGAAAACTCTTTGAATGAGAAGGTGTGTCCAAACTTTTGGTCTGTACTGTGTATATATATATATATGATACATACTACTCTCAAAAAGTTAGAATAGTGTATATTTGGCTTTCAGGAGAAATTTATAAAAAACATAAAAAGTTCCGGCTCCAGTGATATTATACCAGGAAAGTCGGGTATTTAAGTAGAAGCAGTAATGGTGATTTCCTCATCTCAAAGAATTTATTGAAACAAAAGCCGACCCCAGTGCTGGGTATACCCCACCAAATGTCAGTGTCTCAATAACTTGTTATGTGGCCTTGAGCATCAATCACAGCTTGACAACGACGTCTCCTGTTCACAAGGCAGCCTTATTGTCTGCTGAGGCATGGCATCCCACTGTTCTTGAAGGGTGGCCTTCAGGTCATTAAGGTTCTGGGGTACAGAGTTATGAGGCTCTACACGGCGACTCAGCTGATTCCATAGGTTTTCAATGGAATTCAGGTCTGGAGAAAGTGTAGGCCACTCCATTTGAGGTACCCCAGTCTCCAGCAGCCGTTCCCTAATGATGCGACCTCGATGGGCTGGAGCATTATCCTCCATGAAGATGACATTAGGTCTGTGTTGTTCCTGCAGAGGCACAATGAATGGATTAATGATGTTATTCAAGTAGAATGGGCTTGTCACTGTACCATTCACAAAGTGTAGGACAGTTCTGCATTGACTAGACACACCTGCCCACACTGTAACACCACCACTGCCAAAGGCTCATCTGGTGACAACAGTTGCTGATGCATAGTGCTCTCCTTGATGTCTGCAACATCGCTGGTGGCCATCATTTCTGCTCAGCATGAATCGACTTTCATCAGTGAACAGCACCAAGGCCCACTGGTCCCTCAACCAGAGTAGATGCTCCCTGGTCCATGCAAGATGATGACGCCTGTGCCTAGTGGTGTGGTCAGGTACCCTTGCAGGTCATCTAGCACGCAGACTGCTCTGATGTAAATGGTTTTGAATGGTCTGACATGACACTTGGGTGCCTCTCACCTCCCTTAAATGTGCCTGCAGTTGGGTGGCATTCATCATTCGGTTCCGCAGGGCATTGTTCACAATAAAGCGGTCATCAGTGTGGGATGTGGCCAAAGGACGTCCACTTCTCTGCCTTTCTGTGACTCTTCCAGTCTCTCTGTATCTCTGATACAACCTACTGATGACACTCTGTGACATTCTGAGCTTAATGACCACTTCTGTCTGAGAATATCCTCCTTTAAGCCTCGCGTTGGGGAAGTACTGTTCATCAATTGTTAGGTGTCGTCTTGATCTCATGATGTGAAAATGTGAACAGCATGATGAGGAGGACTGTTTAATACCAATTCTAATTGAACCAGGAGATCTAGGACTCAGAATACACATTACCATGACAGTATAGCTAGAGGAAAAGAATTACAGAAGTTTATGGGGTAGAGGGAAATTTTATGAGGGGAAAGATCCAGAACACATTGGGGCACATTTATTAAGACCCGCGTTTGAGACGCTGATATTGATAAGTCCCTGCCCCTATATAGGTGCTGGCCTCTATATAATTTTGGCGCATCTAGAGCCGATTCTTAATGTAAGACAGCTTCCTTGCTGTCTTAGATTTAGACCATTTTCTATGCCTTAACCAGGCGTAGAAAATCATGAATGAGACAGACCTGCCGGCCCTTCCCTGCCCACACCATGCTCCCTTTTTTAGACCTTACGTGAGCATGAAAGAAGTCATAGATTCAGCCACAAGATGTTGTGTGACGGAATCTGTGCCTGATATACGCCAAACAAAAGTGACGTATATATATGTAAATGATCCTCATTAAGTACAGCATAGACAGGTCAAGGACTATGTAAATTGAAACAGAGTCCATCCAATTAGGGATGCTGACTAATAAGCTGAGACCAACACTTGCAGAAGCACACATGCACTTCATTAATGGAGTAAGAAATGCACCTACTATGCACTGGAGAGAAGATGTGGCTGTTATACACAGAAAGCAGCAGTCCGAGGTGCTGGTCATTCTGCAGTGTTCAAGCTCTGAGCCCTGGATGAGGAAGGGGCCTCTGCACTGAGCTCCAGATCCAGCCAGTGAAGAAAGACGCGCCCATGTCCATCAGTCCATCTGTGCTGCCAAGGATGAGATTCACTGAGCAACAGGGAGTGGACAGCAAAATTGCTAGAAGGGAGAGCCCTAGTGACAGAGATTTCAGAAGTATTTTTAGGGTGGATAACAAAATTTTTTAATCAATGTTATTTACAAATTTGTTCAGGTTCATCTAAAGTGACCTCTCAGAAGTTGTTTGAAAAGTACATCTTCTTATACATAGTGATATCGAGCATGCTGGAAGAACCTGGGCATCTTCTGTATATAAGTATATACAGTTGTGTTCAAAATAATAGCAGTCAGACATCACTAACTTGATCATTCACTGTTTTTGGTAGAAATGATTTTTTTACATGGCAAATAATTTACTAGCAGGTGTAATAGAGTAATAGAAATCCAAAAGTCATAGCATGCATGCTGCTGATTCTGTGTAATTGAATCACTAATTAAAAAAGGCATGTTCAAAATAATAGCAGTGTGGGGTTCAATTAGGTGCCAATTATTGCCCTTATTTAAGGAAGGAAGGCAGCAAATGTTGTACATGCTGGTTACAGTGCATTTCTCTCTGAAATTCTGAGGAATATGGGTTGTTCCAGACATTGTTCAGAAGAACAGCGTACCTTGATTAAAAAGTTGATTGGAGACGGGAAAACATATAAAGAAGTGCAGAAAATGATAGGCTGCTCAGCTAAAATGATTGCAAATGCATTAAAATGGCAACCAAAACCTGAAAGACGTGGAAGTAAGCGAAAAACTGTCATTCAAATAGATAGAAGAATAGCCAAAATGGCAAGGACTCAGCCAACAATCAGCTCCAGGAAGATCAAAGAAGGTCTAAAGTTACCTGTGAGGACTGTTACAATTAGAAGAGGCCTCTGTGAAGCTGAGCGATCTGCAAGAAGCCCCCGCAAAGTCCCACTGTTGAAAAAAAGACATGTGCTGAAGAGGTTACAATCTGCCAAAGAGCACATTGACGGCCTAAAGAGACATTGTGTGGACTGATGAAGGTAAGGTTGTTCTTTTTGGGTCTAGTGGCCGGAGACAGTTCGTCAGGCGACCCCCAAACACTGAATTCAGCCCCAGTACACTGTGAAGACAGTGAAGCATGGTGGACAAGCATCATGATATGGGGATGTGTCTCATACTACGGTGTTGGGCCTATTTATCACAGACCAGGGATCATGGATCAGTGTGAATCCATCAGAATACTAGAAGAGGTCCTGCTGCCTTATGCTGAAGAGGAAATGCCCTTGAAGTGGGTGTTCCAACAAGACAACGACCCCAAACACACCAGTAAACGGGCAACATCTTGGTTCCAGACCAACAAGATCTTAATCCAATAGAAAACTTGTGGGTGACATCAAAAATGCAGTTTCTGAGGCAAAACCAAGAAATAGAGAAGAACTAAATGATTTTCCTATTTCATGACGTAAAGTCATAGTTTTATTAAAGACACGGAGGCGAGTATTGCTATCTCCTTCTTTACTTTCCACCAATAGCAGCAAAGAAGAAATTTACATAATCATAACAATAAAGGATCCACCCCTCTCAGATCCTATAATAAGCAGTGTCCTCTTAGTAACTTCCTCTTTCTTTGGAACCGAAACACCAACTTCATAACCGGAACTGGAACCGAAACCGGAAACTGGAACTGGACCCGAGAATGATAAACAACCGGTCCATCACGCCGTAGAACTCAAGCCAACATGGCTAACACCTCCGGAAACCGGGAGCAACGCAGAAGTCCATACTTCGTGGAACCTTCAACCTGAAACAAAGCAAATAATATAGCCAGTGTAAGAGGCAGGCAAAAATTGAACAAAAACCGACCCAGGAAACGGTCGTACATTATAAGGTCGCTGAAAACAGAACCATAAACAGTCAGCAATACAACTATGCAAGTATACGTAATAAATAACCAGAATCGACAATGTAAACAGTCCAACAAATTAAAACCACAAAAGGGCGGGCAGGAACAACCCAGGGCGGGCAATACTCGCCTCCGTGTCTTTAATAAAACTATGACTTTACGTCATGAAATAGGAAAATCATTTAGTTTTACCTCAAGACACGGAGGCTCATATTGCAAGTTCAAAGCTGATCAATAATCGACGAAAACACATGAGGGGGCGGACGAAAATAAAATTCTCTGAACGTCGCGGCCGTAGACCAGTCAGCCAAGCGCAAGATGTCCTCCAAACGAGCCCCCGAAACGGCCAGGGCAGTGGCAGCCGCGCCCCTGGCCGAATGAGCGGTAAAGACCGCCGTATCAATCCCAGACAGGGACATGACCCACTTCATCCAACGCGCCAACGTGGGACTAGACACCGGGCCAAAAGGATGGCGGATGGAGAGGAACAGTTGCGGAACGTCCGCAGAGCGGTGAGTCCTAGTACGCGACTCATACTCCCGCAAACAGGCTACCGGACAGAGCGCCGGGGAAGACGGGAAACAGGGATAAGAGACAGACCGAATATTAGTCTTAGTGCGCCGCGTAATGTTAAACGTGACGCCCTCGGGAGAAAAGGACCTAGCGTCATGATCCAAAGCCCTGACATCGGAAACCCTCTTACAAGAAATGAGACAAAAGAGGGTCAACAACTTGGCAGACAGTTGCCGGAGAGAAAGAGCCGCGTTCTCAGGCCACGCAGAGAGAAAAGAGAGGACCAGGGAAACGTCCCACGTAGTGGTGAAGCGAGGCCGAGGAGGCCGAGCCAAGCGCGATCCACGTAGCAGGCGTGACACCGAAGGGTGTTGACCCGCCGGAACGCCATCAAAACCCTGATGAGTCGAAGAAATCGCTGAACGGAACAAATTAATGGTCCGATAAGCCTTTCCCGCCTCAAAAAGGGATGTAAGGAACTGCAGCAAATGGGTCACAGGCGCCGAAACGGGATCAAGGTTCCGTTCCACGCACCAGCTAACCCAAGCTCCCCAAGCTGCCCGGTAAGATTTTCGGGTGCCGGGAGCCCAAGCGTTGTCCAGGAGGCGTCTAGTTGCCTCCGAAATGCCTGCGACCTCTCCGGGAGTCCGGAGATCCGGCACGCCAGGAGCTGAAGGGAGCCGTCGAGCAGCAGGGGGTGAGGAGCACCCAGAGGGCCCTGGAGGAGATCCGTCCGACCCGGAAGGAGGAGAGGCACGTCCGTCAGGAGTTCCAGGAGAACCGGGTACCATGCTTGAGTCCCCCAGAAGGGGATCACCACCACCAACTCCGCAACCTGACGACGAACCTGCAGCAGCATCCTCGGGATCATGGCGAAAGGAGGAAACGCGTATTGCAGAGCCGAAGACCAGTCCTGAAGGAACGCATCCACCGCCTCCGCCTCCGGATCCGGGCGCCAGCTGAAGAACCTGGGAAGGTGAGTATTGAGCCGTGACGCGAAGAGGTCCACGGCGCAAGGGCCCCAGGTATCTGAGATCGTGGAGAACATCTCCGGCGCTAGCCTCCAGTCGCTGCCGTCCGTGAAGCAGCGGGAACTCCGATCCGCCCGGACGTTGTGTAGACCCGGAAGGTACTCCGCCTGCACCATGATGTCCCTGGAGAGACAGTAGGACCAAAACTCCTTCGCCAGTCGCGCCAAGGTAGCCGACTGGGTGCCGCCCAGGTGATTGACATAGCGGACCGCCGACACATTGTCCATACGTAATCGGATGCAGGCATGCGCCATGCCATTGGAGAAACTGCGGATGGCAAACGAGCCCGCCAGGAGTTCCAGAGCGTTGATGTGAAGATGGCTCTCGGCCTCCGACCACCGACCCCCGGTGGAGACACCTTCGCAGTGGGCACCCCAGCCCAGGAGACTCGCGTCCGACTCTATCGTGAATTCCGGTTGAAATCCGAAGATCGCTCTGCCGTTCCAGGCTTCCAAGTTGTCTAACCACCAACGAAGTTCCTCCCGAGCCTCCTGATCCAGAACCACCATGTCCGCGAACGAGGCCCCGGAACGAAGGTGAGCAATCTTCAGGCGCTGAAGGGCCCGATAATGGAGGGGGGCTGGAAACACCGCCTGGATGGAGGAGGCCAACAGGCCAATAATGCGAGCCAGGTGACGCAGGGACAGGGACGACGCTGAAAGGGCATGTCTCAATTCCTTGCGGATCGTCCGCAATTTCTCTGACGGGAGACTGAGAGATTCCGCAACAGAGTCCACCGTGAAGCCCAGGAATTCCATCCGTCGAGACGGCGTGAGGCAGGACTTCTCGGGGTTCAGTAGAAAACCAAGAGCCGAAAGGAGGTCCGACGTCCATTGAAGGTGCCGAAGCAGGGCCGCCTGACATTGATGCATAATGAGGATGTCGTCCAGATAGATGACTAGACGTACACCCCGACTCCGCAGCCAGGCAACGACCGGATGCAGGAGTTTGGTAAAGCACCATGGCGCCGAAGAAAGGCCGAACGGGAGGCAAGTGAAGCGCCACACTTCGCCCTTCCACAAGAAGCGCAGGAGATCCCTGGACGAAGCGGCTATCGGGACCGTCAGATAGGCATCTTTGAGGTCCAGTTTCACCATCCAGTCCCCTGGGATCAGTAAGTCCCGAAGGAGGTGAATACCCTCCATCTTGAAGTGGCGGTAGCGCACCACGGAGTTCAGGGCCCGGAGATTTATAACCGGACGCATTTGCCCACCTTTCTTCTGAACTAGGAAGATGTTGCTGAGCACGCCCCTCGGGGCGGAAGGGGCCCTCTCTATCGCCCTCTTTTGAAAAAGGGAAAACAGCTCTAAGTCCACGAGCTCTCTGTTTGGTGGGGCTAGGGGAAGTGGTGGGGGAGAAGGAATGAGGTTCGGTGAACCCGTGAGCTCTATGTGGAACCCCTGTACAGTGGTCAAAACCCACGGGTCTGATGTAATGCTGGACCAAACGTGGAAACAAAGACGGAGTCTGCCCCCTACACAAGGAACCAAAGAAGCCCCCACTGGGGGAAGACTTACCGAAGGACTTTCGGAAATTGGGATTTCCCCGGACAGACCTCGAACGCCATTGGCCGCCTCTGGCCGGAAAGAACGGAGGAGGATTCCTTTGGTCCTGGAAGGGCGGTCTTTGATTGAAGGAGCCTCTGCCCGAGCTGCGGGCCTGGAAACTGGAGCGGCCGGACAGACGGCCCCTACTACTGCCGGCCCTAGTGGAGACCCGTCCCTGAAAGACCCTTCTCATGGAGGACTGGGCCTTGTCCAGGGCGGTAAATGCCCCTACGTATCTGCTGAGGTCCTTAATAAAGGAATCCCCGAACAGCAGACCCTGAGCATCCCTTCCTGACTCAGTGAGTGCCAGGTTGGCCAATTTCGGGTAAATTTTAAACAAAATGGCTTTACGCCGTTCAATGGCCAGGGAGGAGTTTGTGCTGCCCGCGATACAAATGGCCCTCTGTATCCAGCCAGTAAGCTCCTCCGGATCTATCGGAGAGCCGTCCGCTCTGGCCGATTCGGCCATCTCAAAAATTTTGGCGAGGGGGCCAAAGATGTCAAGGAGTTTATCCTGACAACTCCTAATTGCGGAATCTAACCCCTTGCGGGGGTTCCAGCCGGTTTTAGCCAAGAACTGGGTCATCTTTGGATCCACAGATGGCGTATCACAGACCTTGTTGGGGATCAATGGTCTGGGGCATTCCGCTCGGAGCTTGCTGCGCGCCTCTTTGCTAAGAGGACGGCGCACCCAATGTTCCAGGTAATCGCTCACATGAGCCACTGGCAGCCACTCCGCCGACCTAGGGTGGTGGAGGGAATCAGGATCAAATAATGGGATGCCTGAGGGGTCCACCAGGGTAGAAACCGTGTTAGGGGCAGTGGCGGAGGCGCCCACGGACCCAGAGGTGGAAGGCCTAGGGCCAGCATCATCTGGAAATTCAGATTCCATCTCCCCTTCAGATTGGCCGCTTGCCTCCGCATAAGCCTCCATATCAGATTCTACATCCGAATCTATATCATCAGTTTGTGCTCTAGCACATTTCCACTTTCGCGTCCGTTCTGCCTGACGCGGCAAGGCTCTTTTGCGCGATCTAAGCGCGCTATCATGGGTGGCTTGAATCACACCAGTCAAGGTCTCCTGGGCAGGAGGTTCAATGGTAGGCTGCGGGTTAGTGAGTACAGGCAACTGAGTAGAGGGGCCAGGGGCATGGGCAGCTAGGGCCTGAGAGATGGTTTGGGATATCATAGAAGACATGGATCCCATTGCCTCAATAATAGCACTAGACACTGAGCGTTGTAGCTCCAGGGCCTGTGCACTAGTAGTTGGTAAGCTGGGATCCCCAGCAGATGGGGGGGGATTAGGCCCAGCAGGAGAGCGGTCAGAAGACATATTAGGAGTTTATTTAAAGCTACTAAAGTGGCAGACAATCTAACTGGCAGATGCCTGATATATTAGGGGTCACTAAGACCGAGGAGGTGGGTACCTAAAGAGGGGTTAGTCACCCCAAGCGCCGCAGAGCAGGAGCCGAACCGGAGCCGAGCGACAGACGTGCACGGCAGAAAACTCCGAAATCCCGCGAGAGGACGGGCGGGAGTTCCCAAAATGGCCGCCGAGATCCCGCGAGACCTCGGAGTCGCGGGAAACCAAGCGCAAGCTGCCGCCGAAACCTAGAGCGCCGGGAACCAGCGGGGCGGAATCGGCGCAGAGGATGAAGGTAGGGAGGAAGGAGGAGAGGCGCAGAGCGCCTCCCAAGTAAAACGGAGCGAAAATTTGAATAAAAACGCGGTGGTTGAGGCAAGGATAGGATGGGGAAAAAAAAGGAGGGGGCACCCCCAAACGAAAAACACAATAGGCGCAGGGGATTACAGGTGACAAGGAAGCAACTAGCCCAAAACTAGGGGAATGATAAAAACCTGGCAAAGGGCAGAGACTATGAATAATAGACAAGCCCTAAGCCACACAGGGTAATGAAATACAGGCATCATACATGCAAAAATACCACATGAAACACAGAATCAACTTATCTTTGGTGGAGCAGCAAAGAAAGAGGAAGTTACTAAGAGGACACTGCTTATTATAGGATCTGAGAGGGGTGGATCCAATTTTTGTTATGATTATGTAAATTTCTTCTTTGCTGCTATTGGTGGAAAGTAAAGAAGGAGATAGCAATATGAGCCTCCGTGTCTTGAGGTAAAACTGTGGAATGTAGTCCAATCATCCTGGGCTGGAATACCTGTTCACAGGGGCCAGAAGGTGGGTGACTCCGAGCAACACAGACGTCCAGCAGTTCTCAGAAACAGCGGTTATACAACTAAATATTGGTGAAGTGATTCAAAGGAAAGCAAAATCCTCAAACATTTTTCGGTTTATATAGTGAAACCTTTGAGTTTGTAAAGAAGAAAACAAACACTGCTATTTTTTTTGAACAGTCTAATATTCACTTTTCTTCAATATTTTTAGAGGAACAACACAAATTTCATATATTTTTCTTCATGTTTTGATTTGGAATAGAATGTGTAGTGTTCCCAATGCATTTGTGTGTATGGAAATAAAAGCTACTAGAAGAATTTTGAGCTTTATTCACTTTTTAAAACACAACTGTACGTACAGCTGGTATAAGTTATACATCTTCTTGTATACAGTGATATGGAGCATGCTGGTATAACCTGGGTATCTCCTGTATATAATTATATATGTACAGCTGGTATAAGTTATACATCTTCTTGTATATAGTGATATGGAGCATGCTGGTATAACCTGGGCATCTCCTGTATATAGTTATATATGTACAGCTGGTATAAGTTATACATCTTCTTGTATACAGTGATATGGAGCATGCTGGTATAACCTGGGTATCTCCTGTATATAATTATATATGTACAGCTGGTATAAGTTATACATCTTCTTATATATAGTGATATGGAGCATGCTGGTATAACCTGGGCATCTCCTGTATATAATTATATATGTACAGCTGGTATAAGTTATACATCTTCTTGTATATAGTGATATGGACCATGCTGGTATAACTAGGTGATTTTCCTAGTCTATGACGGAAAGTCATGGTTTTATTAAAGACACGGAGGCGAGTATTGCTATCTCCTTCTTTACTGTCCACCAATAGCAGCAAAGAAAAATTTTTTACATCACATAACATAACCATAGTAACATCACCCTCCCCTCACAGTCCATATAACAGACGGCTCCTCCTCTCAATCCTCCTCTTTCTTTACGATCCTGACACCATGACCGGAACCACCGAACACGAAACCGGAACCTGGAAACGGGAAACGACCAGCACGGAACCACCGGAACATCCCAACGAAAACCAGCAACTTGGATCACCGGATCTTCTTTTCAACGAAAGCCAACATGGCTATAACTGGAATAGGTCAATGGAGACCCGAAGCGAATCAACTTCCTCCTGAAAGCAATAGACAGGTTAAGAAATGGGCAGAATAAAACATCGCAAGTCAAACGCGATTCCGCCAGAATAAACATCTCGAATTGACACAGCATACATAGCATGCAAATCATACTGTAAACCACCGAAATACATAGTAAGGGAGGGAACCCCAGGGCGGGCAATACTCGCCTCCGTGTCTTTAATAAAACCATGACTTTCCGTCATAGACTAGGAAAATCACCTAGTTTTACAGCAAGACACGGAGGCTCCTATTGCTAAGTTTAAAGTTGAGCAATAACCGCAGAAAACAAATGAGGAGGCGGCCTAAAATAATACTCCCTGAATGTTGACGCCGAAGACCAGTCCGCCAGACGTAGGATATCCTCCAAACGAGCACCCGAAACAGCCAAAGCGGTAGCCGACGCGCCTCTAGCGGAATGAGCAGTAAATATGGAAGTATCAATTCCTGCCAACGACATAACCCACTTCATCCAGCGAGCCAAAGTAGGGCTGGAGACAGGACCAAACGGATGCCGAATGGACAAGAAAAGCTGAGGAACCGAAGACGACCGGTAAGCACGCGTCCGGGACTCGTACTCCTTCAAACAAGCCACCGGGCAAAGAGCCGGCGAAGAAGGAAAAGACGGATAAGACACCGACCTAATGTTGGTCTTCGTACGTCTGGAAATATTGAAGGTGACCCCCTCCGGAGTAAAGGACCTGGCGTCGTGATCAAGCGCTCGAACATCGGAAACCCGCTTGCAGGAAACAAGGCAAAAAAGAACCAATAACTTGGCCGACAACTGCCTCAAAGTGAGATCAGGGTTACCCGGCCAGTTGGACAAAAAGGACAAGACGACCGACACGTCCCAGGTCGTGGTGAAGCGAGGCCGGGGAGGACGAGACATGCGGGAACCGCGAAGCAAACGGCACACAGAAGGATGCTGTCCCGCAGGGACGCCCTCAAAACCCCGATGCGTGGACGAAATCGCGGACCTGAATAAATTAATCGTCCGATAGGCCTTCCCCGCCTCGAAAAGAGAAGTAAGAAAGTCCAAAAGATGAATCACAGGGGCCGAAACGGGATCCAAGTCCCGTTCCACGCACCAAACAGCCCAAGATCGCCAGGCTGCCCGATAAGATTTTCTGGTGCCGGGAGCCCACGCGTTGTCCAAAAGGCGTCTAGTTGCTTCAGAAATATCGACGACCTCTCCAGGCGTCCTGAGATTCGGCATGCTACCAGGCGCAGGGACCCGTCCGACAGAAGAGGGTGGTGAAAACCCTGAGGGTCCTGGAGGAGATCCGCCCGAGACGGAAGAAGAAGAGGAACATCGATCAGGAGACCCAGGAGAGACGGGAACCAAGCCTGAGTCCCCCAAAAGGGGACCACCACCACCAACTCGGCCAGCTGACGACGCACCTGCAACAGCATCCTCGGGATCATCGCGAACGGGGGAAATGCGTACATCAGGAACCCGGACCAGGACTGGAGAAACGCGTCCACTGCCTCCGCCGCCGGATCCGGACGCCAGCTGAAAAAACGCGGGAGTTGGGTATTGAGGCGTGAGGCAAACAGGTCGATCCCAAACGGACCCCAGTATCCGGACAACACGGAGAAGGTCTCTGGCGCCAGCATCCAATCGCTGCTGTCCTTCAGGTATCGAGAGCCCCAATCGGCTCGGCCGTTGTGAAGGCCAGGGAGATATTCCGCCTGAACCATGACCTCCCGGGAGAGACAAAACGACCAGAAGTCCTTCGCCAACCGGGCCAAAGTCGCCGAGCGTGTTCCTCCCAATCGGTTGATGTATCGCACGGCAGAGACATTGTCCATCCGCAACCGAATGCACGCGTGAGCCATACCACTGGTGAAACTCCGAATGGCAAACGAACCGGCCAGGAGCTCCAACGCGTTGATATGCAGCCGAGTCTCGTCCACAGACCACCGACCGCCCGTGGAGATTCCATTGCAGTGGGCCCCCCAGCCGTGGAGACTGGCGTCTGACTCGATCGTGAGTTCTGGCTGGAGACCGAAAATCGCCCTGCCGTTCCACGCCCTCAGGTTGTCGATCCACCACACGAGCTCCTCCCTTGATTCTGGGTCCAGGATCAGAGTGTCTGCGAAGGAAGCGCCAGCACGGAGGTGTGCGATCTTCAACCGTTGAAGAGCCCTGTAATGAAGAGGGGCCGGGAACACCGCTTGGATCGAGGAGGCAAGGAGGCCGATGATCCTGGCCAAATGGCGTAGGGATAATTGCGGTATGGCGAGGGCACGTCTGAGTTCCTTGCGAATGGAGACTAATTTCGACGTGGGTAGAGAGAGGGAGGTCAGTACGGAGTCCACCGTAAAGCCCAAGAACTCCATCCTCTGAGACGGGGTCAAACACGATTTCTCGTGGTTGATCAGGAACCCAAGACGGGAGAGCAGGTCCGTCGTCCAGCGCAGATGGACCAGCAAGGTCGGGGCCGATTGATGCATGAGAAGCATGTCGTCCAGGTAGATTATGAGGCGGACCCCGCGACTGCGGAGCCATGCCACTACCGGACGCATCAACTTCGTAAAACACCACGGGGCCGAGGACAGGCCAAACGGGAGACACGTGAATCGCCAGATCTCCCCGTTCCACAGGAAACGCAGTAAGTCCCTGGAAGGAGCGGCAATAGGAACCGTCAAGTAAGCGTCCTTGAGGTCCAGCTTCACAAACCAGTCGCCCGGCAGGAGAAGATCCCGAAGTAGATGGATGCCCTCCATCTTGAAGTGGCGATACCGGACAATCGCATTCAGAGCCCGCAGGTTGATGACCGGGCGCATCTGACCCCCCTTCTTCTGGACCAAGAACATGGAGCTGAGCACCCCCCGTGAACCCCGCGGGGCCCTTTCGATGGCCCGCTTGTGGTAGAGGGAAAGGAGCTCCAGATCCACCTGGGCGGTGCCGGGGTGGGAGAAACGGGAGGTGGGAGGTGGGGCAATGAGGTCTGGAGATCCCACCAGTTCCACGTGGAAACCTTCCACCGTGGACAACACCCAAGGGTCGGACGTTATCTCCGCCCAAGCGGGGGAAAAACGACGGAGTCTGCCCCCTATGCAATGAACCAAAGAATCCCCCGAGGGGGGAGGACTTACCGTAAGGGCGTCGTGAAGATTGATTTCCTCGATAGGATCTGCCACGCCCTTGTCCACCTCTGGCCGGGAAGAAAGGGGATGGGAACTTCTGTTCCTGAAATGCGGGACGTTGATGGTAGGAGCCTCTGCCCGCATTACGGGCTTGGAAATTGGAACGGCCGGACAGACGGCCCCTAGTACTGCCGGCCCTGGTGGAGACCCATCCCTGAAACACTCTCCTAATGGAGGACTGGGCCTTATCTAGGGCCGTAAAAGCACCTACGAAGCGGCTCAGATCCTTAATAAAGGAGTCGCCGAACAAATGACCCTGGGCGTCTGCGCCGGACTCAGTAAGAGCCAGGTTGGCCAATTTGGGATCCACCTTAAAAAGGATAGACTTGCGTCTCTCTATTGACAGAGATGTGTTGGTATTCCCAGCGATGCAGATCGCACGCTGAACCCAGCCCCTCATCTCTTCCGGGTCAATCTGGGACCCATCCGATCTGGCGCTCTCCGCCAATTCAAACAACTTGGCCAGGGGACCAAAGATATCCAGGAGCTTATCTTGACAGCTACGGAGAGCTGAGTCCAGACCCTTGCGGGGGTTCCAACCCGACTTGGCCAGAAATTGGGTGACTTTGGGGTCAACCACGGGTGTGTCACACACCTTGTTAGGCACGATAGGCCTGGGGCATTCAGCCCTCATCTTATTGCGCGCCTCCTTACTAAGGGGGCGGCGGACCCAATACTCCAGATATTTCCCCACGTGATCTGCAGGAAGCCATTCCGCCGATCTGGGATGGTGGAGGACGTCAGGGTCAAACATGGGTTCTCCCAACGGGTCAATAAGGGAAGATGCAGGAACGGTTACAGAAGAGACATCCTTCACTTGGGAAGTAGAAGGGGTGGGGCAAGGGGCGTTACTGGGCCCCGAATGAGCCTCTTCCTCTGAACCTGCACTAGCTCCAGCAAATGCCTCCTCATCTGACCCAAGCTCGGCGTCAGAATCACTCATCAAATGCGCTCTAGCGCTTTTCCAAGACCGCGCCCGTTCTGCCTGGCGTGGATAGGCCCTTTTACGCGATCTATGCGCGTGTTCATGGGTGGCCGGAGGCGCACCAGTCAATTGGTCCTGTGACACAGGAGGGTTCACAACTGGAGGTTGCTGAGCTAAAGGAGCCGCAGGCTGCACAGGCCCTGAAGCAGGGTGGCCAGCCAGTGCCTGTGCTATCGACTGCGACAGCACAGAGGACATTGAGTCCATCGCAGCAGAAATTGCGGCAGAGACAGAGCGCTGCAGCGCTACTGCCTGGGTGTCATCCATAATCTGAAGATCCCTCACAGGGGATGAAGGAGCTGCAGCCTCAGGGGTAGGGTCTGAGAGCGGCATGGTAGGGATGTAGTAATATATATAGGGTAACTGCAGGGACCGCTAACTAGCCTCAGGGTCTAGGAGGGAGCAGGGGCAAGAAGCTGAGGGCAGGCAAGCTAATGGGCCGACAGCAGGGCAAGGAAGCAGGGTTAGTCACCCGTCAAACCGAAGCTCCGGAACGATGCGACCGCACAGCCGGAGGAATGCGACGAAAGAAAATGGCCGCCGAAGTCTCGCGAGACCCTGCGGCAAGCACTGAACTAAAACCAAAATGGCCGCCGAAATCCCGCGAGAACAAGCGGGAGGCGGCCGAAAAGGGGTACCAAGATGGCCGCCGAGATCTCGCGAGATCTCGCGGCCATAGAGAAGACGGTAGCGCGGGAACGAAGCGCCCGAACAGGTAAAAAATCCACTGGAAGGGGGACAGAGGGAGAACGGAGACACCGCAAGCGGCACAAAAAAGGGGGGAGACCGAGGGATCAAACCATAAACCACAAATAAGATAAATAAGAGAAATACCCCCAGAAATGAAAACGGCCCCAGGGTAAGAAAACCCCCATGAGGCCACAACACAATAACTGCACAGGGAACGTGCAGAAAATCCCAAACACGTTAAAATAAGCCAAATCTATAGAACAAACAAAAAAGAGTGGTAGGACAGCACCACTTACTTGAATTCATTCAAGAGGCTTTGCGGCGGTGCTCGTGACGTCAGGTCCCGGCCTCATGGACCCCACAAATACCAGAAAAAGCAAAGAAGGTCACGGCACTCCAAAGGCTATTCAGTGTTTTTTATTTACACCACAAAATCAGCAGCAACGTTTCGACAATAGTCTTTTTCAAGCTACCTAGCTTGAAAAAGACTATTGTCGAAACGTTGCTGCTGATTTTGTGGTGTAAATAAAAAACACTGAATAGCCTTTGGAGTGCCGTGACCTTCTTTGCTTTTTCTCAAATCTATAGAACAGGCACAATTAGATTTAACATAAATGAGCTGCCATAAAAAACATGTACTTATCTTGGTGGCAGCAGCAAAGAAAGAGGAGGATTGAGAGGAGGAGCCGTCTGTTATATGGACTGTGAGGGGAGGGTGATGTTACTATGGTTACGTTATGTGATGTAAAAAATTTTTCTTTGCTGCTATTGGTGGACAGTAAAGAAGGAGATAGCAATAGGAGCCTCCGTGTCTTGCTGTAAAACCTGGGCATCTCCTGTATATAATTATATATGTACAGCTGGTATAAGTTATACATCTTCTTGTATATAGTGATATGGACCATGCTGGTATAACCTGGGTATCTCCTGTATATAATTATACATGTACAGCTGGTATAAGTTATACATCTTCTTGTATATAGTGATATGGAGCATGCTGGTATAACCTGGGCATCTCCTGTATATAATTATATATGTACAGCTGGTGTAAGTTATACATCTTCTTGTATACAGTGATATGGACCATGCTGGTATAACCTGGGCATCTCCTGTATATAATTATATATGTACAGCTGGTATAAGTTATACATCTTCTTGCATATAGTGATATGGAGCATGCTGGTATAACCCGGGCATCTCCTGTATATAATTATATATGTACAGCTGGTATAAGTTATACATCTTCTTGTATATAGTGATATGGAGCATGCTGGTATAACCCGGGCATCTCCTGTATATAATTATATATGTACAGCTGGTATAACTTATACACCTTCTTGTATATAGTGATATGGACCGTGCTGGTATAACCTGGGCATCTCCTGTATATAATTATATATGTACAGCTGGTATAAGTTATACATCTTCTTGTATATAGTGATATGGATGTTGCTGGTATAACCTGGGCATCTCCTGTATATAATTATATATGTACAGCTGGTATAAGTTATACATCTTCTTGTATATAGTGATATGGACCATGCTGGTATAACCCGGGTATCTCCTGTATATAATTATATATGTACAGCTGGTATAAGTTATACATCTTCTTGTATATAGTGATATGGACCATGCTGGTATAACCTGGGCATCTCCTGTATATAATTATATATGTACAGCTGGTATAAGTTATACATCTTCTTGTATATAGTGATATGGACCATGCTGGTATAACCTGGGTATCTCCTGTATATAATTATATATGTACAGCTGGTATAAGTTATACATCTTCTTGTATATAGTGATATGGACCATGCTGGTATAACCTGGGCATCTCCTGTATATAATTATATATGTACAGCTGGTATAAGTTATACATCTTCTTGCATATAGTGATATGGAGCATGCTGGTATAACCCGGGCATCTCCTGTATATAATTATATATGTACAGCTGGTATAAGTTATACATCTTCTTGTATATAGTGATATGGAGCATGCTGGTATAACCCGGGCATCTCCTGTATATAATTATATATGTACAGCTGGTATAACTTATACACCTTCTTGTATATAGTGATATGGACCGTGCTGGTATAACCTGGGCATCTCCTGTATATAATTATATATGTACAGCTGGTATAAGTTATACATCTTCTTGTATATAGTGATATGGATGTTGCTGGTATAACCTGGGCATCTCCTGTATATAATTATATATGTACAGCTGGTATAAGTTATACATCTTCTTGTATATAGTGATATGGACCATGCTGGTATAACCCGGGTATCTCCTGTATATAATTATATATGTACAGCTGGTATAAGTTATACATCTTCTTGTATATAGTGATATGGACTATGCTGGTATAACCCGGGCATCTCCTGTATATAATTATATATGTACAGCTGGTATAAGTTATACATCTTCTTGCATATAGTGATATGGAGCATGCTGGTATAACCTGGGCATCTCCTGTATATAATTATATATGTACAGCTGGTATAAGATATACATCTTCTTGTATATAGTGATATGGACCATGCTGGTATAACCTGGGCATCTCCTGTATATAATTATATATGTACAGCTGGTATAAGTTATACATCTTCTTGTATATAGTGACATGGAGCATGCTGGTATAACCTGGGTATCTCCTGTATATAATTATACATGTACAGCTGGTATAACCTGGGCATCTCTTGTATATAATTATATATGTACAGCTGGTATAAGTTATACATCTTCTTGTATATAGTGATATGGAGCATGCTGGTATAACCCGGGTATCTCCTGTATATAATTATATATGTACAGCTGGTATAACCTGGGCATCTCCTGTATATAATTACATATGTACAGCTGGTATAACCTGGGCATCTCCTGTATATAATTATATATGCACAGCTGGTATAAGTTATACATCTTCTGTATATAGTGATATGGAGCATGCTGGTATAACCTGGGCATCTCCTGTATATAATTATATATGTACAGCTGGTATAAGTTATACATCTTCTGTATATAGTGATATGGAGCATGCTGGTATAACCCGGGTATCTCCTGTATATAATTATATATGTATAACCGATTGAAGGAGTAAGGTAGGTAAAACGTAATTTAATATAAAGAAAATATACTGCAATAGTACAAAAATACTCAATTTTATTAAGAAAATCACAGAAGACACATGATCAGCACTGGTCACAAATAAAACAATACATACAGGTTACAGTACATGTTAAAAACCAAGTGAACCGATGGTGGGCTGCCAATACATATATCTAGGGTAAAGTGCAAGTGCAAGATTTTATCCAAATGGTCATTGGTAGTGGACATATAGTATCCCAAAGCTATAGCTATTAGACACCACAATTATCCACATGTATATATGTGTCAGAATTTGCCACAAGCTGGTGTGAAGATATACACCAAGGTTATCAAAATTAGGGCAATAACAATAATCAAAATTATATTTGACACATGATGGAAACCATTATATATACTGACCAATTGATTCGATTGTATCGTGCAGCAATACCACCGGTCCACTCCCCAACGCACGTTTCGCATACAGCTTTTTCAAGGGGTGTTGGTTGGCAGAGAGGAGGGTCATCCATAAATAGGTCAGGTAAATACATTTGATTGGTTATTGGACTAGTGTTTATTTGCTTTTAGGGCTCACCTGGGTATTATCACATGGCGGGGATTACTGGCGCCTGGCCTCTCAGCCGCATGCCGCCACATCCGGTGACGCCGCGCCGGTCCAGAGGAAGGCAGTCACGCACATCCTGTGCGACACGCGTCACTCTGGAGCGGCCGGCGGCACACGAGCGCGGAGCATGCGCAGATCACCAAGCACACCAGATCCGCCATATTAGATGAGGGCGCATGACATAACATGGGGATGTATCAGAAAAATCAAATTACTTTGCATGAGATGATAGTGTCTTATCATATATAAACCACACTATGATAAACACAGTTGCTATTCTGAGGCATGAACATATATATACTGACGTCCACATCCAATATTGGTCAGTCTATCAAAGTGTGTATACACGTGCACAGAACCTCATCACAGTTCAACTTCAATGTATATGCATATATATATATATATGTTTGTCAGGTGACAGTACCCGAAGTGCACTTGCACTAGATAGATATTGTACAACCGACAGCCACAAAAGTCATGCACATCGAATAACAATTAATTCGATATGCGATACTAGGGTGGTGACGCATGCGCAGGAAAGGGCAAGGACCAAGCCTATGCCAAATGCTGTGAAAATTAAGTGATAAAAGATTATTATTACATTTGAAGACAGGAATTACAAGCTAATTAACATAATAATCAGTTTTATAATATACTGAGGCCATAGATTTGACCAAAATGTGTTATCACTCGACCTCTGTGGGGGGCCTTAAACTACAAATTAGGAGGATATTAAGCGTTATTATTACTATCGACCTCTTTTCCTCCTGACATGCACAATTAGCCATGGCAGGAGTAAGTAGTAATAAAGTCTCCCGAAACAGAGGCCTGGAGGTGCACAGTGAAGTACTAAAAAGAAGAATAGATAATTGCATAAAAAAGGGAAACAAGAGCAAAATCAAAGTGAATAAATAACTATTTAAATTGCATCGATTCTACACATTGATAATATATAGAATGTCACAATTGCATATAATTGGCTATATATACCGTGAGCCAAAAATATATATATATAAACATCCTAAATTGTTCGAACATAAAGAAAGACCAAATGAGGATGTACCCTACCCAGCCGTGAATATTTCGCATACACCCCTATCCAAACGCCAATCATCTGTACACCGATGGAACCGATAATTATATATGCACAGCTGGTAAAAGTTATACATCTTCTTGTATATAGTGATATGGAGCATGCTGGTATAACCTGGGCATCTCCTGTATATAATTATATATGTACAGCTGGCATAAGTTATACATCTTCTTGTATATAGTGATATGGACCATGCTGGTATAACCCGGGTATCTCCTGTATATAATTATATATGCACAGCTGGTATAAGTTATACATCTTCTGTATATAGTGATATGGAGCATGCTGGTATAACCTGGGCATCTCCTGTATATAATTATATATGCACAGCTGGTATAAGTTATACATCTTCTTGTATATAGTGATATGGACCATGCTGGTATAACCTGGGCATCTCCTGTATATAATTATATATGTACAGCTGGTATAAGTTATACATCTTCTGTATATAGTGATATGGACCATGCTGGTATAACCCGGGTATCTCCTGTATATAATTATATATGTACAGCTGGTATAAGTTATACATCTTCTTGTATATAGTGATATGGAGCATGCTGGTATAACTAGGTGATTTTCCTAGTCTATGACGGAAAGTCATGGTTTTATTAAAGACACGGAGGCTCCTATTGCTTTCTCCTTCTTTACTGTCCACCAATAGCAGCAAAGAAAAAATTTACATCACATCACGTAACCATAGTAACATCACCCTCCCCTCACAGTCCATATAACAGACGGCTCCTCCTATCAATCCTCCTCTTTCTTTACGAGCCTGACACCACGACCGGAACCACCGAACACGAAACCGGAACCTGGAATCGGGAAACGACCAGCACGGAACCACCGGAACATCCCAACGAACACCAGCAACACGGATCACTGGAACTTTTCTTCAACGAAAGCCAACATGGCTACAACTGGAACAGAGCAACGGAAACCCGAAGCGAATCAACTTCCTCCTGAAAGTAATAAACAGGTTAAGTAATGGGCAGAAGAGAACATCGCAAGTCAAACGCGATCCTGCCAGAACAAACATCTTAAGTCGACACAGCAGACATAGTATGCAAATCAGACTGAAAACCACAGAAAACACATCGCAAGGGAGGGAACCCTAGGGCGGGCAATACTCGCCTCCGTGTCTTTAATAAAACCATGACTTTCCGTCATAGACTAGGAAAATCACCTAGTTTTACAGCAAGACACGGAGGCTCCTATTGCTAAGTTTAAAGTTGAGCAATAACAGCAGAAAACAAATGTGGAGGCGGTCTAAAATAATACTCCCTGAACGTTGACGCCGAAGACCAGTCCGCCAGACGTAGAATATCCTCCAACCGAGCACCCGAAACAGCCAAAGCGGTAGCCGATGCGCCTCTAGCGGAATGAGCAGTAAATATGGAAGTATCAATACCTGCCAACGACAGAACCCACTTCATCCAGCGCGCCAAAGTAGGGCTGGACACAGGACCAAATGGATGCCGAATGGACAAGAAAAGCTGAGGAACCGAAGACGACCGGTAAGCACTCGTCCGGGACTCATACTCCCTCAAACAAGCCACCGGGCAAAGAGCCGGCGAAGAAGGAAAAGACGGATAAGACACCGACCTAATGTTGGTCTTCGTACGTCTGGATATATTGAAGGTGACCCCGTCCGGAGTAAAGGACCTGGCATCGTGATCAAGCGCCCGAACATCTGAGACCCGCTTGCAGGAAATAAGGCAAAAAAGAACCAATAACTTGGCCGACAACTGCCTCAAGGTGAGATCCGGGTTACCAGGCCAGTTGGACAAAAAAGACAAGACAACAGACACGTCCCAAGTCGTGGTAAAGCGAGGCGGGGGAGGACGAGACATGCGGGAACCGCGAAGCAAACGACACACGGAAGGATGTTGCCCCGCAGGGACGCCATCAAAACCCTGATGCGTAGACGAAATCGCGGACCTGAACAAATTAATCGTCCGATAGGCCTTCCCCGCCTCGAAAAGAGAAGTAAGAAAGTCCAAAAGATGAATCACAGGGGCCGAAACTGGATCCAAGTCCCGTTCCACGCACCAAACAGCCCAAGATCGCCAGGCTGCCCGATAAGATTTTCTGGTGCCGGGAGCCCACGCGTTGTCCAAAAGGCGTCTAGTTGCCTCCGAAATATCGACGACCTCTCCAGGCGTCCTGAGATCCGGCATGCAACCAGGCGCAGGGATCCGTCCGACAGAAGAGGGTGGTGTAAACCCTGAGGGTCCCGGAGGAGATCCGCACGAGTCGGAAGAAGAAGAGGAACATCGATCAGGAGACCCAGGAGAGACGGGAACCAAGCCTGAGTCCCCTAAAAGGGGACCACCACCACCAACTCGGCCAGCTGACGACGAACTTGCAACAGCATCCTCGGAATCATCGCGAATGGAGGGAATGCGTACATCAGGAACCCGGACCAGGATTGGAGAAACGCGTCCACTGCCTCCGCCGCCGGATCCGGACGCCAGCTGAAAAAACGTGGAAGTTGGGTATTGAGACGCGAGGCAAACAGGTCGATCCCAAATGGACCCCAGCACTCGGACAACACGGAGAAGGCCTCTGGCGCCAGCATCCAATCGCTGCTGTCCTTCAGGTAGCGAGAGCCCCAATCGGCTCGACTGTTGTGAAGGCCAGGAAGATATTCCGCCTGAACCATGACCTCCCTGGAGAGACAAAACGACCAGAAGTCCTTCGCCAATCGGGCCAAAGTCGCCGAGCGTGTTCCTCCCAATCGGTTGATGTATCGCACGGCAGAGACATTGTCCATCCGTAAACGAATGCACGCCTGAGCCATACCACTGGTGAAACTCCGAATGGCAAACGAACCGGCCAGGAGCTCCAACGCGTTGATATGCAGCCGAGTCTCGTCCACGGACCACCGACCGCCTGTGGAGATCCCATTGCAGTGGGCCCCCAGCCGTGGAGACTGGCGTCCGACTCGATCGTGAGTTCGGGCTGGAGACCGAAAATTGCCCTGCCGTTCCACGCCCTCAGGTTGTCAATCCACCACACGAGCTCCTCCCTCGATTCTGGGTCCAGGATCAGAGTGTCTGCGAAGGAAGCGCCAGCGCGGAGGTGCGCAATCTTCAATCGCTGAAGAGCCCTGTAATGAAGAGGGGCCGGAAACACCGCTTGGATCGAGGAGGCGAGGAGGTCGATGATCCTGGCTAAGTGGCGGAGGTATAATTGCGGCATGGCGAGGGCACGTCTGAGTTCCTTGCGAATGGAAATTAACTTTGACGTGGGTAGAGAGAGGGATGCCAGTACGGAGTCCACTGTAAAGCCCAAGAACTCCATCCTCTGAGACGGGGTCAAACACGATTTCTCGTGGTTGATCAGGAACCCAAGACGGGAGAGCAGGTATGTCGTCCAGCGCAGGTGGACCAGTAAGGTCGGGGCCGATTGATGCATGAGAAGCATGTCGTCCAGGTATATTATGAGGCGGACTCCGCGACTGCGGAGCCATGCCACCACCGGACGCATCAACTTCGTAAAACACCACGGGGCCGAGGACAGGCCGAACGGGAGACACGTGAATCGCCAGATCTCCCCGTTCCACAGGAAGTGCAGTAAGTCCCTGGAGGGAGCGGCAATAGGAACCGTCAAGTAAGCGTCCTTGAGGTCCAGTTTCACAAACCAGTCGCCCGGCAGGAGAAGATCCCGAAGTAGATGGATGCCCTCCATCTTGAAGTGGCGATATCGGACAATCGCATTCAGAGCCCGCAGATTGATGACTGGGCGCATCTGGCCCCCTTTCTTCTGGACCAAGAATATGGAGCTGACCACCCCCCCCCCCGAGCCCAGCGGGGCCCTCTCGATGGCCCGCTTGTGGCAGAGGGAAAAGAGCTCCCGATCCACCTGTGCGGTGTCGGGGCGGGAGAGACGGGAGGTGGGAGGGGGGGCAATGAGGTCTGGAGGCCCCACTAGCTCCACGTGGAAACCCTCCACCGTGGACAACACCCAAGGGTCGGACGTTATTGCCGCCCAAGCGGAGAAAAAATGTAGGAGTCTGCCCCCTATGCAATGATCCAAAGAAGCCCCCATCGGGGGAGGACTTACCGAAAGGGCGTCGCGAAGATGGATTTCCTCTGTAGGATCTGCCACGCCACTGTCCACCTCTGGCCGGGAAGAAGGGGAATGGGAACTTCTGTTCCTGGAATGCGGGACGTTGATGGAAGGAGCCTCTGCCCGCATTGCGAGCTTGGAAATTGGAACGGCCGGACAGACGGCCCCTAGTACTGCCAGCCCTGGTGGAGACCCGTCCCTGAAACACTCTCCTAATGGAGGATTGGGCCTTATCTAGGGCCGTAAAAGCACCCACAAAGCGACTCAGGTCCTTGATAAAGGAGTCGCCGAATAGATGACCCTGGGCATCTGCGCCGGACTCCGTCAGAGCCAGGTTGGCCAATTTGGGATCTATCTTAAATAGAATGGCCTTGCGTCTTTCTATCGCTAGAGAGGTATTGGTATTCCCAGCGATGCAGATCGCACGCTGAATCCAGCCCCTCATCTCCTCCGGGTCAATCTGGGACCCATCCGATCTGGTGTTCTCTGCCAATTCAAACAACTTGGCCAGGGGACCAAATATATCCAGGAGCTTATCCTGACAGCTACGGAGAGCTGAGTCAAGACCTTTGCGGGGGTTCCAGCCCGACTTGGCCAGAAATTGGGTGACTTTGGGGTCAACCACGGGTGTGTCACAAACCTTGTTAGGCACGATAGGCCTGGGGCATTCAGCCTTCATTTTATTGCGCGCCTCCTTACTAAGGGGGCGGCGGACCCAATATTCCAGATACTTTCCTACATGATCAGCAGGAAGCCACTCCGCCGATCTGGGATGGTGGAGGGCGTCAGGGTCAAACATGGGTTCTCCCAACGGGTCAATAAGGGAAGAAGCAGGAATAGCCACGGAAGAGGTATCCTTCACTTGAGAAGTAGAAGGGGTGGGACAAGGGGCGTTACTGGGCCCCGAATGAACCTCTTCCTCAGAACCTGCACTAGCTACAGCAAATGCCTCCTCATCTGACCCAATCTCGGCGTCAGAATCACTCATCAATTGCGCTCTAGCGCATTTCCAGGACCGCGCCCGTTCTGCCTGGCGTGGAAAGGCTCTTTTACCCGATCTATGCGCGTGTTCATGGGTGGCCGGAGGCGCACCAGTCAATAGATCCTGTGGCACAGGAGGATTCACAACAGGAGGTTGCTGAGCTAAAGAGGCCGCAGGCTGCACAGGCCCTGAAGCAGGGTGGCCAGCCAGTGCCTGTGCTATCGTCTGAGACAGCACAGAGGACATTGAGTCCATCGCAGCAGAAATTGCAGCAGAGACAGAGCGCTGCAGCGCTACTGCCTGGGACTCATCCCTAATCTGAATCTCCCTCACAGGGGAGGAAGGAGCTGCAGCCTCAGGGGTAGGATCTGAGAGCGGCATAGTAGGGATGTAATATGAAGATAAGCTAGGGAAAAGCCAAACTAACTAGCCTCAGGGTCTGGGAGGGAGCAGGGGCAAAGCGGAGAATAAGGCAAACCTAATAGGCCGACAGCGAAGTGAAGGTAAATCGGGTTAGTCACCCGGTAAAGCAGAGCTCCGGATGATGCGACCGCACAGCCGAACGGAAGATGACAAATAAAATGGCCGCCGAAGTCTCACGAGACCCGGCGGGAAGCGCAGAAGAAAATCCAAAATGGCCGCCGAAATCCCGCGAGAACAAGCGGGAGGCGGCCGAAAAGGAGTACCAAGATGGCCGCCGAGATCTCGCGGCCCTAGAGAAGACGGCAGCGCGGGAAACGATGCGCCCGAAGAGGTAATAAGCAACTGAAAGGGGGGATAGAGGGAGAACAGGAGACACCGCGAGCGGCACAAAGGGGGGGAGACAAAAGAATCAAATCAACAAACAATAAACACCCCCAGCAAATGAAACGGCCCCAGGGTAAAAAACCCCAAGAGGCCACAACACAGTAACTGCACTGGGAACGTGCAGAGAACCCTAAAAGCACTAAAATAAGCAAAATCCTAAGAATAGGCACAATCAGATTAAACACAAATGAGCTGCCATAAAAAACGTGTACTTATCTTGGTGGCAGCAGCAAAGAAAGAGGAGGATCTATAGGAGGAGCCGTCTGTTATATGGACTGTGAGGGGAGGGTGATGTTACTATGGTTACGTGATGTGATGTAAATTTTTTCTTTGCTGCTATTGGTGGACAGTAAAGAAGGAGAAAGCAATATGAGCCTCCGTGTCTTGCTGTAAAACCTGGGCATCTCCTGTATATAATTATATATGTACAGCTGGTATATGTTATACATCTTCTTGTATATAGTGATATGGAGCATGCTGGTATAACCCGGGCATCTCCTGTATATAATTATACATGTACAGCTGGTATAACCTGGGCATCTCCTGTATATAATTATATATGTACAGCTGGTATAAGTTATACATCTTCTTGTATATAGTGATATGGACCATGCTGGTATAACCTGGGCATCTCCTGTATATAATTATATATGTACAGCTGGTATAAGTTATACATCTTCTTGTATATAGTGATATGGAGCATGCTGGTATAACCTGGGTATCTCCTGTATATAATTATATATGTACAGCTGGTATAAGTTATACATCTTCTTGTATATAGTGATATGGAGCATGCTGGTATAACCTGGGCATCTCCTGTATATAATTATATATGTACAGCTGGTATAAGTTATACATCTTCTTGTATATAGTGATATGGACCATGCTGGTATAACCTGGGTATCTCCTGTATATAATTATATATGTACAGCTGGTATAAGTTATACATCTTCTTGTATACAGTGATATGGAGCATGCTGGTATAACCTGGGTATCTCCAGTATATAATTATATATGTACAGCTGGTATAAGTTATGCATCTTCTTGTATATAGTTATATGGACCATGCTGGTATAACCTGGGCATCTCCTGTATATAATTATATATGTACAGCTGGTATAAGTTATACATCTTCTTGTATATAGTGATATGGAACATGCTGGTATAACCTGGGCATCTCCTGTATATAATTATATATGTACAGCTGGTATAAGTTATACATCTTCTTGTATATAGTGATATGGACCATGCTGGTATAACCCGGGTATCTCCTGTATATAATTATATATGTACAGCTGGTATAAGTTATACATCTTCTTGTATATAGTGATATGGAGCATGCTGGTAAAACCCGGGCATCTCCTGTATATAATTATATATGTACAGCTGGTATAAGTTATACATCTTCTTGTATATAGTGATATGGAACATGCTGGTATAACCTGGGCATCTCCTGTATATAATTATATATGTACAGCTGGTATAAGTTATACATCTTCTGTATATAGTGATATGGACCATGCTGGTATAACCTGGGCATCTCCTGTATATAATTATATATGTACAGCTGGTATAAGTTATACATCTTCTTGTATATAGTGATATGGAGCATGCTGGTATAACCTGGGCATCTCCTGTATATAATTATATATGTACAGCTGGTATAAGTTATACATCTTCTGTATATAGTGATATGGACCATGCTGGTATAACCTGGGCATCTCCTGTATATAATTATATATGTACAGCTGGTATAAGTTATACATCTTCTTGTATATAGTGATATGGAGCATGCTGGTATAACCTGGGCATCTCCTGTATATAATTATATATGTACAGCTGGTATAAGTTATATATCTTCTTGTATATAGTGATATGGACCATGCTGGTATAACCCGGGCATCTCCTGTATGTAATTATATATGTACAGCTGGTATAAGTTATACATCTTCTTGTATATAGTGATATGGAGCATGCTGGTATAACCTGGGCATCTCCTGTATATAATTATATATGTACAGCCGGTATAAGTTATACATCTTCTTGTATATAGTGATATGGAGCATGCTGGTATAACCTGGGCATCTCCTGTATATAATTATATATGTACAGCTGGTATAAGTTATACATCTTCTTGTATACAGTGATATGGAGCATGCTGGTATAACCTGGGCATCTCCTGTATATAATTATATATGTACAGCTGGTATAAGTTATACATCTTCTTGTATATAGTGATATGGACCATGCTGGTATAACCCGGGTATCTCCTGTATATAATTATATATGTACAGCTGGTGTAAGTTATACATCTTCTTGTATATAGTTATATGGACCATGCTGGTATAACCTGGGCATCTCCTGTATATAATTATATATGTACAGCTGGTGTAAGTTATACATCTTCTTGTATATAGTGATATGGAGCATGCTGGTATAACCCGGGTATCTCCTGTATATAATTATATATGTACAGCTGGTGTAAGTTATACATCTTCTTGTATATAGTTATATGGACCATGCTGGTATAACCTGGGCATCTCCTGTATATAATTATATATGTACAGCTGGTATAACCTGGGCATCTCCTGTATATAATTATATATGTACAGCTGGTGTAAGTTATACATCTTCTTGTATATAGTTATATGGACCATGCTGGTATAACCTGGGCATCTCCTGTATATAATTATATATGTACAGCTGGTGTAAGTTATACATCTTCTTGTATATAGTTATATGGACCATGCTGGTATAACCTGGGCATCAACTGTATATAATTATACTAGCAGAAGGACCCGGCTTCGCACAGGTATATCTCATCTATTTTATTTCCTGTTTCTGTGTGTCATAAAAAGATGTCAACTGTATCCCCCATAACAGTGACCTCCACAGTGCCCGTCCCTTTAACAGTGCCCTCCACAATGCCCGCCCCTTTAACAGTGCCCTCCACAGTGCCCACCCCTTTAACAAAAAAATACGGGTTAATTGGTCGGTTGGACCTAAGCGTGGCTATTGCATCCTCTCAGTAGACATATGATAACATCTTTATTATTCAATCTTTCTATAACACTTATCACTCGGGAACTAACAGGTTACAATTCCTCAGGGAGGTCAGGATTCGGGATCACACTTGCACTTGTTAGATTGTACGTCTCTGTATTAGACTTATCAGGGGGAAAACACCCTTTGTGTCCTAACCGCTCACAGGAGACACTTGATCTCGCACTGTCTGATTACAATTTCCCACTCGCGGGTCCCCGCCTGACCGTCCCTGAACTAAAGCCATTAATCCTGCATCCCGACATGTTTCACGTGTACTCGGCGTCTTCAGGGGGTGACATGCAGGTATTAAATGTGGGGGGCGGGGATCAAGCTATGATTGGCGGGCACAGCGGCTCCGTCCAATCACTGCATCCCCCCCAATTCATAGACAATATCCTAGCCAATAGATTCTGGGCACAGATCCCACCCTTTCAGCATTACTGAGGTGAAATCAGTGACGTCATCCAGGGTCTGGCACCTCGCATACGCTAATACTCCGAGGGCATTCATCATTCACAACTTTTGTCTTTGCGCATGCGCCGACGCTTAGATTTTTAGGGCGCTCGCAGTATTATTTAGCTGCGCATGCGCCGACACTTAGAGAAAATTCTCACATATCAGACTCCTGTCTTTGTACATGCGCCTGCACTTAGAGAAATTCTCTCACATTAGACTCCTGTCTTTGCGCATGCGCCGACGCTTAATCTCAAAGAGCAAGGAAACATGGCTTAAAACGGTGGGATCAAACCCCTGTGGAGCCCGCAGCTTCTGCAAGTTTATGTCCCCTAAGAAGGAATTTATGAATCCGTATGATCAGAGAATACATTGATTGCGGGAGCACCGGGGTTGTATATGGAATCCAATGTAATTGTAGCAAACTATACATTGGTAAAACTATTCAAGAGTTACGGAGGAGGATTTCCAAACACTTTAGTATTTTGAATACAAATACAGAAACACGTTCTATCAAGACATTTACAGAACTACCATGGTGGTAAAACCACAGGGGATACAGAAAATTCAGGGAGGCCCTAGACTGGTCAGTGTAGGATGTAAACTACAACAGGAAGAGACAAAATGCATCTACCGTCTCCATTCTCTCGCACCGAATGGCATTAATGAGGGTTTTACCTTTTTCCTCATTCTTATAAAATTTTAATTACTTTAAAGTATAACTGTCGTATTTTTTATTTATAACTGTCGTATTTTTTGAGTATTGGATTGTGGTGATTAATATCTCCTTGGTGGCCCTATTTCAACTTTTCACTGTGTATTCAATTACCCCTTAATTCCACAGTTTTGTTCCCTGTACTGCCTACTTTTACCTCTGCTTAAAATCAGGTTGCTAGGCAGGTCCGTCTATGTGTTGAAGGATGGAGGACGCAGCGTGCAAGGTCAGATTACAGACAGCCAGGGACTGTAAGTAAATGATTAGAGCCAGGTCCTCCCCAGCAGCTGATGACAGTGCCTGGGCTGTGTGCACTTCTCCCTGTCCCTGCGCTTGGCAGACGCTCCCTCACTCAGCAGAGCTGGACAATGCAGAGTTGGAGCAGCGCAGACCAGGGAAGGGAGATCTGCCGTCTGCTCAGTGTATAAATGAAAGCAACACGTGGTAAGAGGACCTCTCTGTGCTGCAGGAGATTAACCCTTTAGGCGGGAGGGCTCTGGTTACTGACCCTTTTGGGGGGCTATTGTTACTGGCGAGTGAGGGCAGGCGGGATTAGCCTCAGGGTGAGGGCAGTGGCGGCCATCTTAACTGAATAGTGAAATTGCAGTTTTATGCAGACTGGTTGCTAAGGGCTGAATCTTATTATATATGGGGTAAGTCAGTCTAATAGTAACCGATTCTGGAATATCATGTTATTAGTAACTACATATCTGAAAATTGAAATTAGGGTCTAAGTGTGACAGTTATCCTTTAAAAATTGAAAACAGCAATTCCAAACCCGATATCACTTTATACTTAGGATGACAACATGGAAAAACCGGAACGTGATTTGAGGGGGGGGGGGGGGGGGTTCAAAAAAAGCTAAGTCATTCTACAATCCATATAAGACTTACCACTGTATGGTGGGCATCTTTTTGGGCGACTCTGCCCTCCGGGTGATTGTTCGCACAACAATGGCACCTGTCAACAAAAGAAAGAAAAAATGTAAGAACAGAAAATACCTGGATGTTGTTTCATACTATTCTATCCTTACAGCGCCGATAACAGTATTCAGCAACGTTTACACATGAATACTCCGTAATAGTGATAGCGCCAGAAAGAACGGAGCCAATGGTTGATACATATTAGATATCAGTTGAGTTCTAAGTGCCAGCACACGCGCAAAAACAGAGGCTCTAAGTGAATTTTTTTTTCTCTAAGTGCAGACGCGTGCGCAGATAGAGTTTCTGGACAGAAACACTGTGGTTTTCTAAGTGCCAGCGCAAGTGCAGAGATCTAAACCTGAAGTGAGAAAAACTCTCTAAGTGCCAGCGCATGCGCAAATAGATGAACGGCACTGTTAGATTCAAAGTACGAGCACATGCGCAAAGACAAAGCCTGAAATGTGAGAATATTCTCTAAGTGTCGGCGCATGTGCATCAAAATAATACTGCGAGCACTGAAAAATCTAAGTGTCGGCGCATGCGCAAAGACAGGAGTCTAATGTGAGAGAATTTCTCTAAGTGTAGGCGCATGCGCAAAGACAAGAGTCTGATATGTGAGAATTTTCTCTAAGTGTCGGCTGCACCTTTAACATTGACCACCTCTTTAACAGTGACCTTCATAGTGGCCGCCCCTTTAACAGTGATCTCCACAGTACCCTCACCTTTAACAGTGACCTCCACAGCCCCCGCCCTGTTAACAGTGACCTCCACAGTGCCCACCCCTTTAACAGTGACCTCCAAAGTGACCGCCCCTTTAATAGTGACCTCCATAGTGATCTCCGCATTGCCCATCCCTTTAACCCCTTAAGGACTCAGCCCTATTTCACCTTAAGGACTTGGCCATTTTTTGAATATCTGACCAGTGTCACTTTATGTGTGAATAACTTTAAAACGCCTTTACTTATCCAGGCCGTTCTGAGATAGTTTTTTCGTCACATATTGTATTTCATGACACTACTAAAATTGGGTCAAAAAAGTTAATTTTTTTGCATAAAAAATACCAAATTTAACCAAAATGTTGAAAAAATTGCAAATTTCAAAGTTTCAGTTTCTCTACTTCTGTAATACATAGTAATACCCCTAAAAATTGTGATGACTTTACATTCCCCATATGTCTACTTCATGTTTGTATCATTCTGGGAATGCCATTTTATTTTTTGGGGATGTTACATAGCTTAGAAGTTTAGAAGCAAATTTTGCAATTTTTCAAAAATTTTCCAAATCCCACTTTTTATGGACCAGTCCAGGTCTGAAGTCACTTTGTGAGGCTTACGTACTAGAAACCACCCAAAAATGACCCCATTTTAGAAACTACACCCCTCAAGGTATTTAAAATTGATTTTTACAAACTTTGTTAACCCTTTAGGTCTTCTACAAGAGTTCATGGCAAATGGACATAAAATTTAAGAATTTAGATTTTTTGGGGAAAATTTTCCAATATAATCAATTTTTTTCCAGGAACAAAGCAAGGGTTAACTGCCAAACAAAACTCAATATGGGTTGCCCTGATTCTGTAGTTTGCAGAAACACCCCATATGTGGTCCTAAACTACTGTTTGGCCGAACGGGAGGACATAGAAGGAGGGGAACGCCATATGGGTTTTGGAAGGCAGATTTTGCAGGACTGGTTTTGTTTATACCATGTCCCATTTGAAGCCCCCCGTTGCACCCCTAGAATATTAATTCCAAAAAAGTGACTCCATCTAAGAAAGTACACCCCTCAAAGTATTCAAAACTGGGTTTACAAACTTTGTTAAACCTTTAGGTGTTCCACAAGAGTTAATGGCAGATGAAGATTTCATTTTAGAATTTCGATATTTTGGAAAATTTGCAATTTTAATCAATTTTTTACAGTAATAAAGTAAGGGTTAACAGCCAAACAAAACTCAATATGGATCAGATATAAATCACAAATTGCAACTCCAACAACATGACTTTATACAAAATCAATTGTTTTTATTGGTACATACAGAGTTGCAACCATTTCTGGCCACACAGACATTAAGAACACTTAGGGCTCTTTCACACTTGCGTTGTTCTGTTCCGGCATAGAGTTCCGCCGTCGGGGCTCTATGCCGGAAGAATCCTGATCAGTTTTATCCTAATGCATTCAGAATGGAGAGAAATCCGTTCAGGATGCATCAGGATGTCTTCAGTTCCGGACGGAACGTTTTTTGGCCGGAGAAAATACTGCAGCATGCTGCGCTTTTTGCTCCGGCCAAAAAAACTGAACACTTTCCGCAAGGCCGGATCCGGAATGATTGCCCATTGAAAGGCATTGATCCGGATCCGGCCTTAAGCTAAACGTCGTTTCGGCGCATTGCCGGATCCAACGTTTAGCTTTTTCTGAATGGTTACCATGGCTGCTGGGACGCTAAAGTCCTGGCAGCCATGGTAAAGTGTAGCGGGGGAGCAGCATACTTACCATCCGTGCGGCTCCCGGGGCGCTTCAGAGTGACGTCAGGGCGCCTCACGCGCATGGATCACGTGATCGCATGGCACGTCATCCATGCGCATGGGGCGCTCTGACGTCACTCTGGAGCGCCCCGGGAGCCGCGCGGACTGTAAGTATACCGCTCCCCCGCTCCCCGCTCCTACTATGGCAACCAGGACTTTAATAGCGTCCTGGCTGCCATAGTAACACTGAAAGCATTATGAAGACGGATCCGTCTTCAAATGCTTTCAGTACACTTGCGTTTTTCCGGATCCGGCGTGTAATTCCGGCAAGTGGAGTACACGCCGGATCCGGACAACGCAAGTGTGAAAGAGGCCTTAAAATGTCACTCAGACTGCAGATGTGGGGTAATTACAGTACATATTGGTAAAGTGCAAGTGCCTACATACAGTTTATATGAACCAAAAAGATACAGTCAGTGCCTATCAAGAGTATTGTCCAGTCCACAATGTATTATCATAAGGTTCAATTATAGACCCTGGACTATATAGACATTGACTCACACTCTGCTACATACAGACATAATATAAGAAGCAAAGAACTGACCCACGTATCCACTACAACACCTACAGTCCGTGCCCCGACGCGCGTTTCGCCGTCAGCTTTTTCAAGGGGTAATGACAAAACACACAATAGCCGGGTATATATGGTCACTAGGGTGGGCGGAATTATCTCAATCTGACCAATGGACAAAAGAGACGTTGATGAGAGGGCAGGGTACCAGAACTCCTCACCTGTATAATCTAAAGATCACTTGCATCGTATGCTATGGCGCACGAACCGCCGCGCACCGTCGGTGCCTGCGTACGCGGTGGCAGCGATGACGTAGGACGGCCGCGCTCACCAGAGCACAGGGCGTCCCACGTCAGAGCCAAGACCGCGTCAACACGCCCGCGGCTGCGCAGAGGGACGCGCGCACTACGAGCTCCATATTGGGTTAGGGAAAATAACTATTTGATATCACCCATTGTTCTCAAGGCTGCACATCAATACAGGCTTTATCGATAATACCAGTGAACTATACATAAAAACCCCATCAATTTCTATATGGAAACTCTCAATAGACATGTAGATTACCTTATAGTGATAAATTACCAATTAATAAACATAACAATATAAATATAATTCATAGTATATGTGTATCACAATCCTCAATATACAATATATCTTTACATACATATTAAATAATCAAAAGAAAGTTATTTGTAAGTGCCAATTGATTAAAATAACAATTACAAGTGTAGCACATGATTATTACAATTACAAGTGAAACACATAATTCTTATTAAATTACCAATCAAACTTAACATGATTAATCACAAAAATGAAACCCCACACAATAGAAAAAAAAGGGGGGGGGGACTAAAAAGAATAGTAACAAGATATTGGAGTGAAAAGAAAAGAAAAAAAGGGGGAAGAAAAGGACAGAGAGTCCAAGGTAAAAACCGTAATTAAAAAATGACTAAGACCGTAAAATAATAAGGAGTGAGAGGCTGGTGCATGAATCCATCATGCCTGCACACATCACTCATAACACCAGTGACTGTGACTACAAAATGACAGAGAAATCCCCAATGGTTCAAGTCTACTGTACATGGTGCGCATAGCACAGACATGAAAAGAAGGTCCCCTCATCCACCCACATATTTAGTCCCAAGCTGTACTACCATATAACATACACATCAAACACCTACATTCATAACATAATATACACATATGTGATTGACCACACTCAGAAGAGTTAGCCCACTCGTCTGTAGAAATTGTGCATAAGACAAATACATGTGGTTACATCATCATGAAGGGGATAGATTCCCGATGTTCATATTCCTCGGCCACACTACACACACATCCTACATATATAGATAGTGCGCGCGCCCCTCTGCGCAGCCGCGGGCGTGTTGACGCGGTCTTGGCTCTGACGTGGGACGCCCTGTGCTCTGGTGAGCGCGGCCGTCCTACGTCATCGCTGCCACCGCGTACGCAGGCACCGACGGTGCGCGGCGGTTCGTGGGCCACAGCATGCGATGCAAGTGATCTTTAGATTATACAGGTGAGGAGTTCTGGTACCCTGCCCTCTCATCAACGTCTCTTTTGTCCACTGGTCAGATTGAGATAATTCCACCCACCCTAGTGACCATATATACCCGGCTATTGTGCGTTTTGTCATTACCCCTTAAAAAAGCTGACGGCGAAACGCACGTCGGGGCACGGACTGTAGGTGTTGTGGTGGATACGTGGGTCAGTTCTTTGCTTCTTATATTATGTCTGTATGTAGCAGAGTGTGAGTCAATGTCTATATAGTCCAGGGTCTATAATTGAACCTTATGATAATACTTTGTGGACTGGACAATACTCTTGATAGGCACTGACTGTATCTTTTTGGTTCATATATACAGGTCCTTCTCCAAAAATTAGCATATTGTGATAAAGTTCATTATTTTCTGTAATGTACTGATAAACATTAGACTTTCATATATTTTAGATTCATTACACACCAACTGAAGTAGTTCAAGCCTTTTATTGTTTTAATATTGATGATTTTGGCATACAGCTCATGAAAACCCAAAATTCCTATCTCAAAAAATTAGCATATTTCACCTGACCAATAAAAGAAAAGTGTTTTGAATACAAAAAAAAGTCAACCTTCAAATAATTATGTTCAGTTATGCACTCAATACTTGGTCGGGAATCCTTTTGCAGAAATCACTGCTTCAATGCGGCGTGGCATGGAGGCAATCAGCCTGTGGCCCTGCTGAGGTGTTATGGAGGCCCAGGAGGCTTCAATGCGGCGTGGCATGGAGGCAATCAGCCTGTGGCACTGCTGAGGTGTTATGGAGGCCCAGGAGGCTTCAATGCGGCGTGGCATGGAGGCAATCAGCCTGTGTCACTGCTGAGGTGTTATGGAGGCCCAGGATGCTTCAATGCGGCGTGGCATGGAGGCAATCAGCCTGTGGCACTGCTGAGGTGTTATGGTGGCCCAGGATGCTTCACTGCGGCGTGGCATGGAGGCAATCAGCCTGCGGCACTGCTGAGGTGTTATGGAGGCCCAGGATGCTTCAATGCGGCGTGGCATGGAGGCAATCAGCCTGTGGCACTGCTGAGGTGTTATGGAGGCCCAGGAGGCTTCACTGCGGCGTGGCATGGAGGCAATCAGCCTGTGGCACTGCTGAGGTGTTATGGAGGCCCAGGATGCTTCGATAGCGGCCTTAAGCTCATCCAGAGTGTTGGGTCTTGCGTCTCTCAACTTTCTCTTCCCAATATCCCACAGATTCTCTATGGGGTTCAGGTCAGGAGAGTTGGCAGGCCAATTGAGCACAGTAATACCATGGTCAGTAAACCATTTACCAGTGGTTTTGGCGCTGTGAGCAGGTGCCAGGTCGTGCTGAAAAATGAAATCTTCATCTCCATAAAGCTTTTCAGCAGATGGAAGCATGAAGTGCTCCAAAATCTCCTGATAGCTAGCTGCATTGACCCTGCCCTTGATAAAGCACAGTGGACCAACACCAGCAGCTGACATGGCACCCCAGACCATCACTGACTGTGGGTACTTGACACTGGACTTCAGGCATTTTGGCATTTCCCTCTCCCCAGTCTTCCTCCAGACTCTGGCACCTTGATTTCCGAATGACATGCACCAGTCCAGTGCTGCTTCTCTGTAGCCCAGGTCAGGCGCTTCTGCCGCTGTTTCTGGGGAATGCGGCACCTGTAGCCCATTTCCTGCACACGCCTGTACACGGTGGCTCTGGATGTTTCTACTCCAGACTCAGTCCACTGCTTCCGCAGGTCCCCCAAGGTCTGGAATCGGTCCTTCTCCACAATCTTCCTCAGGGTCCGGTCACCTCTTCTCGTTGTGCAGCGTTTTCTGCCACACTTTTTCCTTCCCACAGACTTCCCACTGAGGTGCCTTGATACAGCACTCTGGGAACAGCCTATTCGTTCAGAAATTTCTTTCTGTGTCTTACCCTCTTGCTTGAGGGTGTCAATGATGGCCTTCTGGACAGCAGTCAGGTCGGCAGTCTTACCCATGATTGCGGTTTTGAGTAATGAACCAGGCTGGGAGTTTTTAAAAGCCTCAGGAATCTTTTGCAGGTGTTTAGAGTTAATTCAGTTGATTCAGATGATTAGGTTAATAGCTCGTTTAGAGAACCTTTTCATGATATGCTAATTTTTTGAGATAGGAATTTGGGGTTTTCATGAGCTGTAGCCAAAATCATCAATATTAAAACAATAAAAGGCTTGAACTACTTCAGTTGTGTGTAATGAATCTAAAATATATGAAAGTCTAATGTTTATCAGTACATTACAGAAAATAATGAACTTTATCACAATATGCAAATTTTTTGAGAAGGACCTGTATGTAGGCACTTGCACTTTACCAATATGTACTGTAATTACCACACATCTGCAGTCTGAGTGACATTTTAAGTGTTCTTAATGTCTGTGTGGCCAGCATTGGTTGCAACTCTGTATGTACCAATAAAACCAATTGATTTTGTATAAAGTCATGTAGTTGGAGTTGCAATTTGTGATTTATATCTGATCCATATATCGATTATTGGTTGCGCTAAAGGTGATATTGGGTCGCCTATATAATAAGTAAAAGGGGAAACAAGTGTTGGTTGTTTAAAACTCAAAATGGGTTGCCCTGATTCTGTAGTTTGCAGAAACACCCCATATGTGGTCCTAAACTACTGTTTGGCCAAACGGGAGGACATAGAAGAAGGGGAACGTCATATGGGTTTTGGAAGGCAGATTTTGCTGGACTGGTTTATTTACACCATGTACCCTTTCAAGCCCCCCTGCTGCACCCCTAGAGTAGAAACTCCATAAAAGTGAACCCATCTAGGAAACTACGGGATAAGGTGATTGTTGTTTTGGGACTATTTTAGGGTAAATATGATTTTTGGTTGCTCTGTATTACACTTTTTTGAGGCAAGGTAACAAAAAATTTAAATTCTAAAATTGTTTCTACATTCGCCATTAAGTTTTGTGGAACACCTAAAGGGTTAACAAAGTTTGTAAAGTAACTTTTGAATAACTTGAGGGGTGTAGTTTCTTAGATGGGGTCACTTTTTTGGAGTTTCTAGTCTAGGCTACATCAGGGGGCTTCTAATGGGTGAATACAAAGGATGGTCCCTTAGAGGTGGTGCGAGGGCACCCCCCAAGAACTACTCGTAAATTGAAACTAAGTGAAAAAAGGGGTAGTAACGTCTTAAAACCCAACTTTTATTAGGGTTATTAAAAGTCCCAGTGATGGGAGGAGAACCCCTACCAGACAAACAAAACACAAAACAACAGGGGACCTGAGCTGACAGGTCGCCTGATGGTCAGATACCCGTTCACGTCTCCGAGTAAAGCCGGAGGTGGACCATGCGACCAATAGACGTTAACAGAACAAGAGACCGTGGCGGGTGTGCCGTGGTCTACAGACATGCCATGCGGCACATATAAGGGTTGGTCATACCGGTGGTGGACGAAAGGACCTACAGGTCCGAAACCCCGGAGAAGGTGTTCTCACGTATGGATGCGCCCTCCAGTTGGCGGTCACTTTATACAGGAGGGCCACAGGGAGAAGTCTGTCCCTGGTACTGCCCTACTTGGCCTATCAAGCCCTAAAGTGCCTCCTAACACGGGGTCCTAACCCCGCAAGGGGTGGCCCCGTCCGGAACATAGCCTTAGAATAGAGAACCCTAGGTGACCCTGTCGGCCCTATGGGGCTTTTGGACCCAGGTATAGCTATTCATATGGGGGTAACAATTAGTATAGAGACAAGCTCTGAATCCCAGGCTAGTGTGGGGATATGCTCTGAGTCCCTACGCGTTTCATTGAAGAGAATATCCAACTAAATGCATCCTGCAGTAAGGGAATAAAGACAACTACCTATTGAAAACCCCTTAAATCATCAGGGGACAGGGGTGTAAGGTGGGGTATGAACCCCCACTCTCAGTCCATCTGTATGGTTATAACAGATGCAGAGAGGGGGTGAGTATTGAGTGGCGCAGACTTAACAGGACTTGGTATTCCAGAATGACCCGGATACTGTTTGGCCTGAGGGTCATATGGCTTGCGTGGGGTACGGCAGGATAGATGCACGTGCCGAACCATCCGCCGGCGTCTTACAACATCTGGAGGGCCGCAGTTTAATGAGCCCCTACATTAGATAGTCGCTTAAAAAAAAAACTAAAAATTTTTTTTTGTTTCCGTGTCTCCAAAGTCTTTATGTTCTCTAGTGGACTGTTGGGGATTATAAAAATGTAGTACTCCATGGAATTGTGGTACTCCCTGAAGCAATCGATAACGCAGAGGCCCGGATGATCAGGGCAAGTGTCACATTGAGTAGTGGTGTCCTTCCGTATCCCCCTCTTGTGACACACTCTGCACTTTTTTTGGGTTCGTCCCTTTTTTCCAGTATGGGGGACCACACCTGGAAAGTGTTGGCCAGGGACGATCCGGGCGCCTCCAGTTCCCGAGGTACTCCGGCCTGCTCTTTCCCGGTCCGAAAAGATCAGGTCCTTGAGGACTGCCTCATAGAACTGAAGGAATGTCCCTGTGCTGCCAGCGCTTCGGGATAGTACAAAAGAGTTGTACATGGCAACCTGCACCAAGTAGACCGCAACTTTTTTGTACCATGCCCGGGTTTTGCGCATGGCGTTATATGGCTTGAGGACTTGATCAGAGAGATAAACTCCTCCCATATACCGATTGTAGGCGACGATACAATCGGGCTTGAGGACCGTTGCCGCGGTACCTCGCACAGAGACGAGGGTGGTGCTGTTACCGTAGATTGTGGACAGCATAAGGACATCCCTCTTGTCCTTATATCTGACCAGCAACAGGTTTCCACAGGTAAGTGCACAGGTCTCACCCCTTGGTATAGGTACCTGGAGGGGGTGGGCAGGGAGGCTGCACTGATTTTTCCGCACGGTCCCACAAGCGAACGTGGATCTGGTGGCGAGGGACTGGAACAAGGGAATGCTGATATAAAAGTTATCCACGTACAAGTGGTAACCCTTATCTAGCAGTGGGTACATAAGGTCCCACATGAGTTTCCCACTAACACCCAGAGTGGGGGGACATTCTGGGGGTTCAATACGGGAATCTCGCCCCTCGTACACACGAAATTTGTAGATGTACCCTGAGGTACTCTCACAAATTTTGTACATTTTTACGCCATACCTCGCCCGCTTAGTGGGAATGTATTGGTGGAAACTGAGTCTCCCCTTGAACGCAATGAGAGACTCATCAACCGCGACCTCCCTTCCAGGTACATAGGCCTGCGCAAATTTGGCCCTGAAGTGATCGATGACCGGCCGTATCTTATACAGACGGTCATAGGCAGGATCACCTCGGGGGGGACATGCTGCATTATCTGCATAACGCAGGCATTTCCGGATGGCCTCAAACCGGGGGCATGTCATGGCCGTACTGTAAAGTGGGGTCTGGTAGAGGACGTCCCCGCTCCAGTACAGCCTGACACTGGGTTTTTGCACTAGACCCATGTGCAGCACGAGGCCCCAAAATGTCCTCATCTCGGCTGCACTGACCGGCGTCCAGCCACCGGGTCTAGCCAAAAAGGAGCCCGGGTGCTGAGCAACGAACTGTTGGGCGTACAGGTTCGTCTGCTCCACCATCAGATTCACAAATGGGTCACTGAAAAAAAACTAAAAAAGTCCATTTCAGTGAAGCCCACTGTGGGAATCTGGATTCCTGGATTGCCAACAAAATCCGGAATCTCCGGGCTCAAAATCCACTGGGAGACACCAGCTAAGTTCACTGGTAGGTGGCTCCGGTGGGCTTATTTGGTGGGCCGGCAAACCAGTACGAGCCCCAGGGCGGCTCGTACTGGTGTGGGCCACAGGGTCCCTAGCATGTGAGGCCCCTGGCTCCGCCTGGTGGCGTCTCCGCCGCCTTGGGGGCTCATCGTCATCAGACGATGATGAGGAGGATGCGGATGACAAGAGGAACGTGGGGTCATCCTCATCCTCACTTGGGCTCTCGGATTTATCTTTGTCTCATTTTTTTACATCACAGAAACCTGACATTTTAACAGGGGTGTGTAGACTTTTTATATTCACTGTAAGTTATTAACCCTTGAATTAAAAAACTTCTCTAGCTGCAAATAAGATTTGCACGACACTGAGAAAGAATTTTGAACATTTCCTCCCTGCAAATTAGTTCATAAATACCTCTGGGATCCTCTTCAGGTCATGCCATAGCATCTTCATAGAGTTAAGTTCAGGAATATGACTTGTCCATTCCCAAACACAAATCTTCTTTTTCAACAATTCTTTAGTGATGATGTTCCTTCCTTCGCCCTCAAACTTGATGCTCCCTCCACTGGTGCCAAACCAGGATGCCCCTTCTACTAGCTGCAAACCATGATGTCCCCTCCAGTTTGGTGTTAGTTTGTAGTGCTTGTTTTCTCTGTAGCGATGTATATTTTTGTTACAAAATTCCATTTTTGTATCATCCTTCCATTTCAAAGAAACAGTAAGCATTCTGCTTGGAGAAGGAAACAATAAGCAGTCGGTTGGGAGAAAAGGAAAGTGTTAGTCTGCAGAGAAGAAGGGAAAAGTATGCAGGAACCATAGTGGGAGATTATTTCATATATACAGCCTGGGTGTAAGGAGGTCAGCTAGAATACTGTCACTGCTGCCCTGGACAGTAGGTACATTGTGATGCCCCCCCTAGTTATTGTATATTGGGCATCTCTTGCCATAATGACAGGAGAAACCAGGGCAGGGTTTCTCTACCTGGATTTTGCACAGTGCCTATAGACCGGACAGTGGCCACCTGCTGCATCAAGCCCTTCAGGATCTGGCACATAGGGTCCTCATGCTGGCTTGTGTCAGGAGTGCTGGACAGAGTGGGGGAGCAGAGGTATGCAGTGTGACATCGGTGGCCACAGAGAAGAGCAGGGCAGCAGTGGGCACGGACCACCGGTGAGACAATACGTCCTCCTAACAACCTTTCTTCCTAGGAATAGATTGCACCAGGAAGTTCTTTAGGATAACTGGAGCCTTGATGTTCTCTCCAGGCTCCCAAGACGTCTGCTCAGGGCTAAACCCCTTTCAATCCACAAGACAAAAGGTCTTGCCTCTGACTTTCTTTATATCCAATATAGTGCCGACCTCAAATTCATCTTCAGCACCAACAGGAACAGCAATGGAAGACTTGGAGTAGCAGTTTAAGAGAAGCGACACATGGAAATGAATTGGGAAATGCAGAGAGATGGTGGTAGATGGAGCTGGTAACAGGTAACGTGAGAAATAATTTCAAAGAGCCCCAAGAACCAAGGAGAGAATTTAAAAGATGGCACTTTCAGGTTAATATTTCTCGTGGACAGCCAAACCCTTCCACCAGGAGAAAACTCTGAAGGAACTCTGTCTCTTGTCTGCACCTCTCATAATGAATATAGAGCCTAAGAAAGAGAAGCCTTGGTCTCCTGCCAAATTTCAAAATAATTCCTGGCCATAACACCCGCCTTTGGTACTTAAGTGGACAATTCATTAGGTTCAGGAACACAATGATGTTGACCATAAACATAAAAGGTGACTTGTCGGTAGATTCATTGGAGAGGGTATTGGGACAAAATTCAGCCCACGGGAATAGAGCCACCCAGTCATTTTGCTTGGCAAAAACAAAGAATAGCAGATAGTTTTCAAGAATCTGGTTAGTTCTTTCCATCTCTCCATTAGACTGTGGATGATATGCAACCTGGAATTGACTAGAAACGATATATTTAAGAAGACCATGCAAACAAAAATTGCGTTTGAGGAACAAGTGGACCAGTTGAATGGCAGACAGTAGTCCAGGCAAGAGGACTACTGTACCATTTTAGAAAAATTGTCTACTACTATCCAGATTACTGTACATCCAGAGGAGGAAGGAAAATAGGTGATAAAATCCATTCCTAGTGTGGCCATGGAGCATGAGGTATAGACTGAGAAAGAAGTAGACCAACTGGGTTTTGTCCAGAAGGTTTGTTTTGGGCACAATTCACATTGATGAAGAGCCGGCCACCAATAATGTCTGGAGATAAATTCTAAGGTTTTACGAACCTTGTTTCTGGTGTTTAAAGTCAGTGTAAATAATGATGGGCGATTGGCATCCTCAAGCAGATGATGTCTCTCCTCCAAAGCTAGCTTTAAGGCCAGCAGTTTCCCGTCTCCTATAAAGTAGTTTCCTTTAGCTGCGGAGAAGGACTTGGAGAAAAATCTATTTTGCCAGTGGTGACTTTCTGAGCGAGAACTGCTCCAGCTCCAAAGAAGGA